>NW_004443954.1:20737531-20798490 GCF_000243295.1 Trichechus manatus latirostris | reverse complement strand
GATGTCACTGAACTGTGCATGTAGAAATTTTTGAAATGGTGTATCTTTGGATATGTATATTTTCACCAAAAAAAAAAGGTCGAGAACGGAGAGGGGTGACATGTTGTGGGGTTGTTAACCAATGTCATAAAACAATATGTGTACTACTGTTCCATGAGAAACTATTTGTTCTGTAAGCCTTCACCTCAAGTACAATAAAAAAAAAAAGGAAAAAAATTAACTTAGGGCTTGGAAAGAAGTCCATATGTAAATTAAATATATTCATACTTTGATGTTGCAATGATAAGGAACTAAACTTAAAATATCAACACAAAGGGCAAGGATAAGACTCAAATCTACAGAAAATAATTTATAGTTAAGAATCACGTTTTTAGGTATTAGATTTGTGGTTATGCTGAAAAAAGGAATCTGTCTCACAGATCTACATTCTGACATATTTACAGATGAAATGGTATGATGTCTAGGAATTGATTAAAAATAATCTGGGTAGGACTAACAGCTACATGAACCACTGCCTCATCTACCCTGAGAAGAACTCGGTGGTGCCCAGCTACCACTGCTGACCATTCTGATCAGGGCACAATAGATGGACCCTGATAGAAGGGGACAAAAATGTGGAACAGAACTCAAATTCTTAAAAAGTGCCAACTTACTAGACCAGTTGAGACTAGAGGAAGAGACTATCACCCTGAGATACTCCATATACCTTGAACTGAAACTAACCCCTGAGGGCACCTTTTAGCTAGATACTAGATTGGCTCATAAAATAAAGAATATTACCAGTGAGTACAGCACACCTTCAAAAAATTACCTATATGAGACCAAATGGTCAACAATTACTCTAAAGCAAAGATGAAAGGGTAAGGGGACAGGGAAAACAGATTACTGAAAGCCAAACATCCAGAAGGAAATTAGTGAGAATGTTAAAACACTGGGTTCATGGAGGATGGCCTTTCCTAACATATACTGTTTTTTTACTGTATTTTTAAAATCGTTCATAGATTTTAGAAAGTAAATTTCAAAAATAAATGTACATCTGAGTTTAATATATTTGAAAATTTATGCATGGTTAACATAGGTGTGTTAACAGCTATCACTGTAACTAAATCTCTGGCTTTTTCAGGAGCCTCATACATTCCAAATGCTTCATTTTTATTATATAAAAAAAACATACTTTGGGCCCAAAAAAAAGCAACAATATAGAAGAGAATACAGTGAAAACTAAAAGATCCTGTCCAGTTACAAGTTCTGATACACCCTTCCAGAAATGTTCTATGTTTGTACTTACATGTATAAATTATGGCCTTTTAAAAAAGCACAACTGGTCTCATAGCAAAGGAGGCATTTGTTCATGGAGGCAATTAGGCATGTATTCCATCTCCTCCTCCTGCTCCTGACTCTCCCTTTTCTTCTCCTGGTCCAGACAAAAAGAGACCAATTGTTGTACCTTGGATGGTCACCTGCAAGCCTTTAAGGCCCCAGGCACTGCTCAACAAACCAGGAGGTAGAACAGAAGCACTAAAAACGATATTAGGCCAGCTACCTGGGATGTCCCA
The DNA here is from genome assembly GCF_000243295.1 of Trichechus manatus latirostris. Classification (NCBI taxonomy): domain Eukaryota; kingdom Metazoa; phylum Chordata; class Mammalia; order Sirenia; family Trichechidae; genus Trichechus; species Trichechus manatus. The sequence continues at coordinate 20,796,934 of NW_004443954.1, read as the reverse complement.
TGAAACCATGACCCTAATCCTTCAAACCAAGAAACCAAATCTCATGAGGTGTTTGGTTGTACATAAGCAGCCTCAGCTTTTTTTTTTTTTTGGTAAAAATATACATCTTACAACATTTGCCAATTAAACTTTTTTACAGGTGTACAACTTACTGGCATCAATTATATTTATCAACTGTGCAACTATTGCCCTTAATCAATGAAAATTTTCCTTCACCATAAACAGAAACTCAATGCTCCATAAGCAAACACTTCCCCTTCCCCCTCTCCATCCTGCCCCTGGTAACCACTAATAAACTTTGGTCTTTATACATTTGAAAAAAAAAAAAAAAAAAGACCAAATTTACTGGCCTGACAGACTGGAGAAACCACGAGAGTATGGCCCCCGGACACCCTTTTAGCTCAGAGGTGAAGTCACTCCTGAGGTTCACTGTTCAGCCGGGGATTGGACAGCCCCATAAAACAAAACGGGACTAATGAGGCACAGCAGTCCAGGGACAAGGACTAGAAGGCAGGAGGGGACAAGAAATCTGGTGATAGGGAACCCAAGGTTGAGGGGACAGTGTTGACATGTCGTGGGGTTAACCATTGTCATAACGCAATATGTGTACCGTTTAATGAGAAACTATTTGTTCTGTAAACCTTCATCTAAGGTACAAAAAAAAAAAAAAAAAACAAAAACAATCATCTATGTGAGTCAGATTGACAACAGCAACTCAAAAGGTTTGATGGGAAGCCTAGGGGGCAGTGAGTTGAAGATAATGGTGATGGAATAATTTGGATAAGGATAGTGCAAATAGCAGCACAACTGGAAGAATGTTAGTTGATGTCACTGAATTGTACATGTAGAAATTTCTGAAATGGTGTACCTTTGGCTATGCATATTTTCACCAAAAAAAAAAAAAAAAGGTCCTCCAAGGTCAAGAAGGGAGAGGGTTGACATGTCGTGGGGTTGTTAACCAATGTCATAAAACAATATGTGCAGTGACTTTTTAATGAGATACTATTTCTTCTGTAAACCATCACCTAAAGTACAATAAAAAAAAAAAAAATTGGGCAAAGGAGAACAGACACTTCACCAAAGAAGACATTCAAGCAGCCAAGAGACACATGAGGAAATGCTCACAATCACTAGCCATTAGAGAACTGCAAATCAAAACCACAATGAGATACCATCTCACCCCAGCATTACTGGTACGAATTAAAAAACCAGAAAATAACAAATGTTGGAAAGCCTTTGGGGAGATCGGAACTCTTATGCACTGCTGGTGGCAATGCAAAATGATAAAACCATTTTGGAAAACGTTATGATGCTTCCTTAGAAAGCTAGAAATAGAAATACCATATGATCCAGCAATCCCACTCCTAGGAATATTATCCTAGAGAAATAAGAGCCATCACACGAATAGACATATGCACACCCATACTAATTGAAGTACTGTTCACAATAGCAGAAAGATGGAAACAACCTAGATGCCCATCAACAGATGAATGGATAAACAAACTATGGTACATACACACAATGGAGTACTATGCAAAGAGAAAGAACAATGATGAATCTGTGAAGCATCTCATAACATGGATGAAACTGGAGGACATTATGCTGAGTGAAATAAGTCAATCACAAAAGGAGAAATATTGTATGAGACCTCTATTGTAAAAACCCATGAAAAAGTTCACACACAAAATGTAACAATCTTTGTTGGTTACCAGGGATGGGAGGGGTGGGGGGGATATACTAAATAGGCAATAGATAAGTGGTATCTTGGGTGAAGGGTGAGACAGTACACAATACAGGGGAAACGAGCATAACTTGTACAAGGCAAGGTCATGGAAGCTATACAGACACATCCAAGGGGTCAAATTTCTGGGCGGAGGGCTGTGGGGACCATGGTCTCGGGGAACATCTAGCTCAACTGGCCTAACACAGTTTATAAAGACAATGTTCTACATTCTACCTTGGTGAGTATCGTCTGGGTTCTTAAGAGCCTGTGAGTAGCCATCTAAGATGCTCCACTAGTCTCACCTCTTCGGGAGCAACGGAGAATGAAGAAAACAAGATATAAGGGAAAGATTAGTCCAAAGGATGTGCTAACATGGCCTCCACCAGACTGAGTCCACTATAACTAGATGTTGCCTGGCTACCACCACTGACTTCTCTGACAGGGATCACAAGAGAGGGTCCCAGACAGAGCTGGAGAAAAATGTAGAACAAAATTCTAACACACAAAAAAAGACCAGACTTACTGGCCTGACAGAGACTGAAGAAACCCCAAGAACATGGCCCCCAGATACCCTTTTAGCTCAGTAATGAAGTCACTCCCAAGGTTTACTCTTCAGCCAAAGATTACACAGCCCCATAAAAGAAAACGAGACTAATGGGGCACAAAGCCCAGGGACAAGGACTGGAAGGCAGAAGGCGACAGGAAGGCTGGTAATAGGGAACCCAAGGTTAAAAAGGGAGAGTGTTGACATGTCCTGGGGTTGTTAACCAGTATCATACAACAATATGTGTACTAACTGTGTAATGAGAAAACCATTTCTTCTGTAAACCTTCATCTAAAGTACAATAAAAATAAATAAATGAATAAGATAAAATAAAATAAAAAAGGACTTTGAACTGAGTAAATTTATCAAGACCTTAATGATATCGTATCAGTCCATTCTTTTTTTTTTTTTACTTTTTCTTTTTTTATTGTACTGTAGATAAAGGTTTACAGAGCAAATTAGTTTCTCATTAAACAATGAATACACATATTTGTTTGTGACATTGCTATATGTTTTGTTGCTTGCTCACCTGTGGGCACAATATTTGTCACCACATTGTCCAGGTAGGCAGGGCCAGTCACTCAGCTATGGTGCAGGAGGGCAGGTCCAGTAGGGGTGGAGGCATGGGGATGGGTATTTTGTGGCACAAATGTGGGCTGACGGGGCAAGGCCAGGGGGCAGCACTGTGTGGGTTCTGGGGGGACCACGCTGGTGCTGCTTGGGGGCATGGCACTTGGCGCACAGTGCAGATAAGCAGGAGGGAAAGGAGATGATGTGATGTGCAGATCTAAGTGGGTAGGTGAAAGAAGAAAAAGAAGCAAGAGAAGCAAAAGAAAAAAGAAAAAAATGAAGGAAAAAAGTAAAATGGTGGCAGGGTAGGATTTGGCAGGTAGGGGTGGGGCAGACCTCATAAGGCCATGTGCCAGTGGCTCTCTAGACGAGCATGACTTGGCCTGTCAAGAATGGGCATGGGTGGTGCATGGGGCTAGGTGGACAGAAGAAAGGAAAGAAGGGAAAGAGAGAGAAGAAACCAACAGGCAAATAAATAAATAAATACATAATAATTTAGAAAATGAAAACAACAACGCAATATATAGTGGTGGGGGAGCCAGCCTTTGGGGATGGGGTGGAATTGGAGTGGTGATGAGCTGATGTCTCTCTCACCAGGTGGCATGGCACAGCAGGTCAGGAAAGGACGGAGGCAGCACAGGGCCTGGGGGAGAGGAAGAAGGAAAAGGGAGAAGGGGAAAGATAAAGAAAAATTAAAAATATGGCACATAGGGAGCCAGACTGTGGGGGTGGTGCAGACCCAGGGAGGGCACATGCCAGAGTCTCTCCAGCCAAGCGGGACAGCACAGCCTGCCACAAAAGTGGGTGCAATGCATGGGGCTGGGTGGGTGAGAGAAAGGAAGGGGAGGAAGGGAGAGAGAGAGAAGAAACAACAAAAAACAAAGCAAAACAAACAAACAGTGAATAAAATGGCGCTGAGGGAGCCGGCCAGTGACGGCAGCACAAACCTGGGGAGGCTGCGTGCAGTAACTCCTCAGCTGAGCCATGCAGCATGGCCCCTTGAGAAGGGGTGGGGGCGGTGCATAGGACTGGGTGGGCGGGAGAAAGGAAAGGAAAGAGAGAAGAAACAGAAAAAAAGAAAAAGAAAAAAAAAGAAAAGAGCAAACAAACCATAAAATCACAGTCCGTCAAAAAGGGGAAGGGATGGCACACAGGGCTAGCTGGGCAGGAGAAAGGAAAGGAAGGAAGGGAGAGAGAGAGAAGCAACAAAAATAAAGCAAAAAAACGAATACCAAAAAACAAACAAACAAAAAACAGACAAGTAAAAAAATGACGTTGAAGGGCCGGCCAGTGGGGAAGGATCGGACTGGGGTGGCAGTGAGCTAGTGTCTCTCCGGCCAAGCTACCATGGCCTGTTGGAAAGTGGCAGAGGCCATGCACAGGGAAGAAGGGTGGTGGGCGGGAAAGTGTGTATCTCTGGTTACCAGGTGCTCTGTCTCCTGTTGGGTGCTCTGTGAAGTTGCCTTCCTGTATTCCCTGTCCTCAGTCCTTGGTGGCTGAGGTCCAAGATGGCAAATCCATGTGGAAGTGAGCTGGTATCTCTCTGGCTGAGCGACCATGGTCCATTGGAAAGCAGTGGAGGCCTCATACAGGGAAGAAGGATAGGGGATAGGAAAGTGTATATCCTGGTTACAGGGTGCTCTGTTTCCTGTTGGGAGTTCCATGAAGTTGCCTTCCCATACTCTGTCTGCATTCCTTGGTGGCTGTAGTCCAAGATGGTGAATCCATGCCATGTTAGCTGGTAGAAGACCTCCACTCCGTAGCTCTCCTTGTTCTCTGTCAGTTTCTTTTTCCATTCGGTGCTTGATCAATTTCTTTATTCCTTCATTTGATGCTTAGGGTTCCAGGATTGACGTTTGTTATCTGTTTTATTAATTTTTCGGGTCTTTGCTGCAGAGGGACCACATGGTGCTTCTGTCTATAGCGCCATGTTGATATGAGTCCATTCTTGCTGAGATAATGCTGCATAACAATTTCAAAATCTCAGAGATTCATAGAAACAAATGTTTATCTGTCACTCATGTCATGTCAGGAGCTGGCTGACTGCAACTTTGTGGTTCTGAGACTGTTCAAGCAGCAGGCAGCTGGTGGCTCTGCTCTATACATCTGCTTATCTTGGGAGCCAGGCTAGAGCAGTATTCCCTATCTGGCACATGTTGTTCTCATCATATGAGTCCCTGGCTGGTGCAAATGGTTAAGTGCTCAGCTACTAATCAAAAGGTTCAAATCTGCCCAGAGGTGCCTTGGAAGAAAGGCCTGGTGACCTACTTCAGAAAAATCAGTCATTAAAAACCCTATGAAGCAGTTCTACTCTGACACACGAGGTCACCATGAATCAGAACTGACTCTGTGGCAACTGGTACTATACTGGTTCTCATCATGGAGGGCAGAAACTCAAGAGTAGTAGAGAAATACACATCGCCTCTTGAAGATTCTGCTCACACTGCCATGCTGTCGCTTCTTCTTCTATTACATTTGACCAAAGTGGGTTGCATGGTCAAGTGCAAAGTCCATGGAGCAGGGATATTAACTTCTCCCATCCCCTACCAGGAGACAAATCAAGGGAAGGCGTGAATAGTCATAGCTTATAATACAATTTACTAAGGTACCAAGTGACAAAAACTCAGCTCAAAGTAATTTGCTAAAAAGGAGAATTTGCTAAAATAGAGCATACTGGAACATCCAATACAGTCAAAGAAAGGGTGAGCAACAAAATCATGGGAGGGCAAACATGTATCAAGAACAGAGGGAAGTAGGGTCTTGATGCAGCCAGAACTCTTTATCTTTCTCACACCTATGACTGTTGGCTTCATTTTTTTCTGAAAGAAGGTTGGATTCCATCACATGGTAGAAAACGTGGCTGTTTCTAGCTTCTGAATCTCACATTCTATAACCTTCCTCAATAAGGAGGGGCTCTCTCTTTACCTGTTCTAGTGAGGGAATTCCTGGAGACGAATACTGATTGAATCAGATGTCTGTGCTATGGACCAACATGATTCAGACGCGCAATCAATGATCAGCCAGAGCTGGGGTCATTTTCTAAAGGAGCACACGATGGAGAAGCTGTAAGGGGCAGACAACACGTGTTCCCCACACCAGGACATAGTGCATGCATGTATTCAAGGGTTAGAAATTATTTCTAAAACTGGTAATATTATGCTTTATACCTTGTTTATGTATTTTTGATTTAGTACAACAATTTGCTAGAGCAAACTTTACTTATACAAGTTTAAATTTCCATATACAATTCTGAATGGACTTTGGAGGCCTGTGTGGAAACATGCACTGCCTCTTGAAGATTATGAAGCAAGTTGGCTTAGTGGTCATGGGCAGATGGGCAGTACGGTGGGACGCTTAGGAGAGAGTGCTGGCTCTGTTAGCTTGAGGGTTACCTTAGGTAAATTGCTTAAATTTTACTGTCACTTCACTCTCTCCAGAATAAGGTCGAAGTTAATTAGCATATCAACTAAAACCCCAACATATTCTCACATCAACTATCTTTACAGACTCATTTCTCTTTCCCCCTTCCCTGCCTCCCCTTGTCTCACATCCTCATATTCCAAATCCAATGGCACTTCTTAGTCCTACGCAATAACTATTTGTCTGGCAGTATTTCTGATGGTTTGCCTAGATTTTGACACCTGGCTTCCTTACAAAAAGGAGGAGTTGGAGAAAATCGAAAGGCAAGCTGGGCTTCTGCAGAAATCAGCTCAGGACCCAGGTCTATGCTGACAGCTGGTTCTCTGTGCAGCTACTTGGCCTTGTCCCTTGCTTCTGAACCCCCTACTGTTAAGGCTTTTGTCTAAGTGTCCAGCACCTTTCTGTTGGTCCTGCACTTCCTTGTGGTTTCTCTATCTTCTCACACTCCTACATTCATGCCTGAAGGCACAGAACTTTAGTAGCGAGGTAATTAAGAGTTAAGACTGCCTGGTTTCAAGTCCTGGCATGACTAATTATTAGTTATATGAATGGGTCCCTCCCAAGTCACTCAATGTTCTCATCTTTAAAATGGGAATGACTACAGTACCATCTTGTATAGGTTCTGTGAGTGTTAAAATAGTTAACACATGCAAAGTGCTAGAATAGTGCTTGGTGCAAAGCAGATGCTCAGTAAATGTTAACTATGTTTTAATTGTTCTAAGTTGAAGTATCCAGCTGATATCGAGTTGACCCCAATTCATGGTGACTCCATATGTGTCAGAGTAGAACTATGCTCCCTTGGGTTTTCTTTCAGTGGCTGATTTCTTGGATGTAAATCACCAGGCCTTTCTTCCAAGGTGCCTCTGGGTGGACTCAAATCTCCAGTCTTCCATTTAGCAGCCAAGTGTATTAACAGTTTGCACCACCCAGGAATGCCAGTTCGATGTATACCTGAAATAATTATATATGTATATTTATACATACATATACATATATATGTACATGTTATATACATACATGGAAAGAATCATCCTCTCTCAAAGAGGAGAAAGGCCACTATGAGATGACTTTGTGCTTGCATTACTACAGTCCTTCCTGGGCCACATATCATCTTAATGGACCAAACAGCAAGTAGGGAAGACCCTGGGTAGGCATGCCTACAGATGGCTGTTCTGCTGTTGGTACAGATGGCTTCTCCACACGCCTACTGAGGGGATCTTCTGGGTTCACCTTGAAGTGAGTACGTCATTCTCTTGGCAGTGCAACAACCTGAGGGGAACTACAGGAATCTGCACAACCACCCTCCATTTAGCCAGTTGCACAGGGGTGGAGAGACAACAAGAAGAGCACTGCGTGCGGACTACCCTCCCCTCCACGTCCTGCAGTCTCCACCCTCAGATAAATGAGCTTAATACCTTTTCATAATTTTCGAAGTAACTGCCATCTATTGGACACCACTAAAATATTTCTGAAATAATTATTTTGAACTAAGATACAAACAGAGGGGAAATAAGGAACATTTCTGTGTTTCTTAACAGGAAGTGTTTTAAGCTTTTGACAACATTTCATTATTCGGAAAAAGCTCTATTTCTTTTTTAGTTTTTTTTAAAATAGTGCTTTAGATGAAGGTTTACAGAGCAAACTGGTTTCTCATTAAACAAATTAATACACGTATTGTTTCGTGACATTGGTTGCCAACCCTGAAACATGTCAACACTCTCCCCTTCTCGACCTTGGGTTCCCCATTTCTATTCATCCAGCTTTCCTGTTCCCTCCTCCTGCCTTCTCATCCTTGCCCCTGGGCTGGTGTGCCCATTTAGTCTCATTTTGTTTTATGGGCCTCTCTAATCTTTGGCTGAAGGGTGAACCTCAGGAGTGACTTCAGTACTAAGTTAAAAGAGTGTCTGGGGGCCATACTCTTGAGGTTTCTCCAGTCTCTGTCAGACCAGTAAGTCTGGTCTGAAAAAGCTCTACTTCAATGGCATTCTCTAAGATAAAAGAATAGTTTTTCAGTGGAGAAGATGGCATATTAAAGCAATTCCTGAGGTCATCCATTTTCTTATTATCTGAATAATGTCAGTAGTCATTCTTAGATTATTTACATACTTTATGGTTCAAATATGGAAATTAAAAAATTGCCATAATAAGGCAGAATACACAGGGTAGCTGTATAGCATGGTGGTAAAGCATAGGGCCACCACTGTCTGTCAGTTTGTTGTACTCTGTGGCTTGGGTGTTGCTATGATTTTGGAAGCCACGCCACTTGTATTTCAACTCCCGACAGCTTTACCCATGGTGGACATGTTTCAGCAGAGATTCCAGACTAACAGACTAGGAAGAAAGGCCTAAAGATCTACTTTCAAAAATTAGCAAATGAATACCCTATAGATCACAACAGAATATTGCCCAATATAGTGATGGAAAATGAGCCCTCTATGTTGGAAGGTGCTCAGATTACACAGTGGCTGCAACAGTGGACTCCAGTGTATCAATAAACATTAAGATGGTGCAGGACAGGGCAACATTTCTTTCTGTTGTACGTGGAGTCACCTTGAGTCGGTGCTGACTCAGTAGCAACTAATAACAACAAAGAGTATGAACTTCAGTATACTTTAGAATGGGTATAAATCCTGGATTCACTGTTTTATTTTTGCTTATTTTTGATACACAGCAGTTTTTCTCTGATCCAACTATTTTTGAATGTTTTGGAAAATTTTCTAATGTACCCCAAAGGGAATGGTACAATGAATGTCCATATGCCATACTACAGTGAGTATCTCTTAAATATATGTACATTTTTAAATTCATCTCCAGATTGGCCTCAATTGATTTTCTTTTCTTTCAAGAATCTGTTACATTTTCTTGGATCTTTCTCTGTTGAGTAATTTTGGATTTTATCCTAGACATGATGGATACTAAGTTCAGAGATCCTGGATAATGTTGTTTTTCTCTAATGAATGCTGTTCCTTTATTTTAGCAGGTAATTTTCTTGACTGGTCTTGAGCTTCAGACTCATTTCTTGGATGGCAGTTCAGTTTCAGCTCAAATCTTTTGTCTTTAGCTCGGCTGCTTTCAGACTCTTCAATGCATGATGTTCTTGAGGTCAGTTGAAGATGTGGATGGACAGAGACAGGAGATCTCCTCTCTGCCTCTTTTCTTTCTGGGTTCCCCCCACTTTTTTCAGCATTCACACTTTCAAGGCTTCATTTTTCTGGTTCCTCAGGCCAGGAAAACTGTAGGATTGTCCATATACAGCCCTGCCACTGCTGTGCAAGCCATGCAGACCACACTTAGCCTTAGGCTATAAGCCTGGAGACAGGGACTTATTTGTAGAGTTCTATCCCTCCTGCTCCAAGCAAGCATGCACTGCTCACTAGAGTCACCTCCTTCTGTTCACTCTCCAGTATTCTCAGGTGGTTGTCTTTTTATTACGTCCTGTTTTCATGCTTTTTTGCAGAAAGAGGAAATCATCTAGTAGGGTTTAGTCTATCATTCTCCTAAGTTCAAGTCTCTACTTAAGTTCATTGTTTAAAAATAATTTTGTACACAGATGGAAAGCCTCTATTAGAAATAGTTAAAAAAAAAAAAAAAACCTTTCATAATCTACATGCAACTGAAGCAAGGAATTAAAAAGGCAACCTCATTCACTTGTTGAAGAAAATCAATCAATTTACAAAACAATCAGTAAATTCTTGGAAGGTGAAGTTTCTCTAATGCCTGTTTGCACCTCAAAGTGGAAACAGAGTAGAAGCAGAATAATACAAAAAAGAAAAATAAAAAAAAAGCAACTAGCTGTTCAGTACTTGCATTTAATCTTCAGAATGGCATGATGATGATTTAGGTACTATTTTCATCCCTGTTTTACAACTGCAGAAATTGAAGCATAGAAAGTTAAGTAACTTGACCAAGGTCACAAAGGAAAGAAGCCTGGACATTTAAAGGGAATCCAAGAACAGCACAGGCTGGCCCTTGCATCCTCTGGGCTTAGCTTGGAAAGACTGCCCAAGTCCCAGCACGACGCCAAGCACAACAGGCACAGCAAAGGGGGAATATTAGCGATGGCTTGTGGAAGTACCTTAGGACAGGCTTGCAGACTGCCACCCACTGCTGCAGGGAACAAAGACAGCAACCCAAGGTCCCCTCAGTCCCACCCCGCAGAAGAGGTGCAGATGTCGCAGGAAGAGTCTAGGGTTGGGATGAGAGGGCTGCAGAATACAGGACCCACGACTGAGGCAATACGGAAACACAGTCCATAATGGGCACCAGGGCAGTGCTGTGACCAGGCAGAAGGCAACAGCCACACCTCAGCAGACACCCAGACAGGACACCTAGAGGCCAGCATTCAGTGCAGAGGGCCCCTGCTCCTCCCACAAACCCCCTTCTATTCTGATGCCATCAGGAGAGGAGACAACCACGAAGGGATGAATCTTGAGAGACAGGCGACAGCTCTGAAGGTAGTTTGAAATTTGCATTGATTAAATACTCTCATGACTTTATGAAATTGAAAGTGACAGATTACTTAGCAAATTTAAAGCCCCCCTCCATGCCCCTCACACTTGATATGGGAGTTTTCAAGTAAAATGAGGTCAGTTTCAGAAAATTTTTAAATTTCTAGCTTTTTGCACAGCTGAGCTTTGGCATGTTAATCTTTGACTCTCCTCTCTCACAATGCAACATAATGTGTTACTTCCTCCTCAGAGAATAGACAAGCCTCTGAGAAGACATGGCTTCCAGGCTGAGAACCAGAGCATGAGTAGCAGGGAAACCTGGGAAGTGGTGGGCTGTGGAAAGGGAAGGTGTTTCATGATCTTACTTCCAAATCTTTCAGCTTATTAAAGGATCTGGAGGCAAGAGACCACATAATTTGTTTGTAGAACTTCAAATAGGTTGTACTGGCTGGAATCTTCAAGATGAGGGAGAAAACAGAGAGAGATGAGGGGGATGTTAGCAAGTGCTATGTCATGAAGAGGATATGTGCTCAGTTCTCCATAAAGTAAATAAATTTAGCATAATCCTCCATCAAAAATACAATAGAACGACAAACCCTTCAAGGGACGGAGTAGCAGGGGCGGGGGTGTGGGGACCATTCTTTCAGGGGACATCTAGGTCAACTGGCATAACAAACTTTATTAAGAAAATTTTCTGCATCCTACTTTGGTGAGTGGCATCTGGGGTCTTAAAAGCTACTGAGCGGCCATCTAAGATGCATCAATTGGTCCCAACCACCTGGAGTAAAGGAGAATAAAGAACACCACAGACACAAGGAAAGTAGTAGCCCAAGAGACAGAAAAGGCCACATAAACGAGACACTGCATCATCCTGAGACCAGAAGAACTAGATGGTGCCCGGCTACTACCAATGACTGCCCTGACAGGGAACATAACAGACAATCCCTTATGGAGCAGAAGAAAGGTGGGGTGCAGAACTCAAATTCTAGTAAAAAGACAAGACTTAATGGTCTGACTGAGACCAGAGGAACCCCAGAAAGCAAGGCCCCCAGACTCTCTGTCAACCCAGAACTATAACCATTCCCAAGGCCAACTTTTCAGACAAAGCTTAGACTGGACTATGGGACATAAAATGATACTTGTGAAGAGTGTGCTTCTTAGCTCAAGTAGATACATGAGGCTAAATGGGCAGCTTCTGTCCAGAGGTGAGATGAGAAGGCAGAGAGGGCCAGGAGCTAGTTGAATGGACACGGGAAATCAAGGGTGGAAAGGAAGAGTGTGCTGTCATAGTATAGGGAGAGCAATTAGGGTCACATAACAATGTATGTATAAATTTTTGTATGAGAGACTAACTTGAATTGTAAACTTTCACTTAAACTACAACAATAAACAAACAAACACAAACAGAAAAAACAATAGAAGAAACACTGTCTGGTTCTGCGCCATCCTCACAATTGTTACATTTGAGCCCACTGTTGCAGACACTGTGTCCATCTATCTCATTGAGGGTCTTCCTCTTTTTCACTGACCCTCTACTTTACCAAGCATGATGTTCTTCTCCAGGGACTGGGCCCTCTGATAACATGTCCAAAGTGTTCCGCTACTATTCATAAGGTTTTTATTGGCCAATTTTTTCAGAAGTAGACCACCAGGTTCTTCTTCCTAGTCTGTCTTAGTCTGGAAACTCCACTGAAACCTGTCCACCAAGGATAACTCTGCTGGTATTTGAAATATCAGTGACAAAGCTTCCAGTATTACAGCACCATGTAAGCCACCACAGCACGACAAAACGACAGATGCGTGGTGGTCTAGGTCAATGCAGGACTAGGTTATTCAAGTGGCTCTGTGCGGTGGACTCCTATGCAGACAGCAACTATATATATGCTAAAAGGGAGCAATCTCCATAATACACTGTACTTTTAAGTGAAAAAAGTATAAAAAGTGTGTATAGACTATCAGCATTCGTGTACAAATAAAGAATATGTACACATATGCTTGTATATGCACGGAAGACCTCTGGGAGATCTGGAAAAAACTGGTACCACGAATTGCCTCTGGGGAGAGGAGCTGTGTGGCCAGAAAAAGATGGGAGGGAGACTTCGTTTTCACTATGTAAACTTTTGCTCCCTTTTTTGAACCATGTATCTGTATTAGTTATTTTTAAAAACTAATTATTTTTTTAAAAGCCCATGTGGACACAATATTGCAGGCAGATGTTGATTGTCTGTCCTGAGCAAGGTTTTTCAAAAATTCTTTAATTAGCTGCCAATGTTTGAAAATCAATACCAACACCACCACCAGTTGCTGTCAAGTCAATTCCAACTCATGCCAACCCCATGTGTGTCAGAGGAGAACTGTGCTCCAGAGGGTTTTCAATGGTGCCATTTGCACCATTTGCACCACCCAGGGAGAGTTGAAAATCAATAACCAACCAGCTGCCCTCGAGTCAATTCTGACTATGGCGACTCCATTTGTGTCAGAGTAGACCTGTGCTCTAGAGGGTTTTCAATGGTTGGCTTTTCAGAAGTAGACTGCCAGGCTTTTCTTCTGAGGCATCTCTGGGTGGATTCGAACCTCCAACCTTTCAATTAGTAGCTGAGCATTTACCCATTTGTGCCACCATGACTCCTGGAAATCAATAGCTATAACAGAAAAATCCAGATTTTTAAATTTTTGTTTGTTTGTTTCTTAAAAAATCACAGAGCCTAGCAGTGCTGGGCCTGCATTCCCACAAAACATTCATCTACCAGAGGAGAGTGGCTGTGGTCCCCCTTAAAGTGGGCCTGAGTGCTTCCCTTGACCACAGGCACCTTCTAGACTAGGGACTTCCTGAGGCAGGAATTTTACTGTGCTTATTTTAAAATCTAATATAGTGTCTGGCACATAGTAAGTGTTCAATATTGTTTATTTTAAAACTGAACAAAAGTTTTCATATTAGTTATACATTCTAGTTTACTGGCATAAAGAGAAAAACAGGAAGGGAGAAAATAATGCAATGAACTAATTTTTACTCTACCCTGAAATAACTGCTATTTATATGAAATGGCATGTGTACTGCATTAAGAAAAGGTCCCATTATTTTTCTCCATTTATTGAAGGACTAACAGATACAGAAAAATATAAAGGTACATGAAGAGAGGAAATTAATGTTTCCAAATAAATGATTCTGGAAAAATGGGCTTCTCTTTCAGAAAGACTGTGTATTTACTGATATATTCCAGAGAAACTAGTTTGTAATCCAGTCAGGATGTGCTTATGAGTTAATACATTCATTTTTCTCTCACCACACAAAAACATTGCCTATCATCTAGTATGCAATTCCGAGGAGAATGGCAATTGGCACAGGAACTAATTACAGCTTACAAACAAAAAAAATTTGCTATTTTGATGAATATGTGTTTTCCTAGGGATTCTGTTATTTCCATTGGTAATTGCAGAATATAGTTTTAGTGAGGATAATTGTTATGGTTCTTCATGTACTTCTGTTCTAAGTTATGAACAAGGCAGTGTTCCTGGCAGGTATTTTGAGATCCATCTGGAAAGAGGAGATAATGAAAACTCCAGAAGACAAGCTTTCATTATTCTAGGGTCTCTTCCGTTTTAAACTGTTAATATATATATATACACACACACACACACACACATCCACACACAATGGGCATTATGAGACTCAGGAAATTACACTTATACTTTCAGTTTTGAATGAACAGAAATCTATATAGTGCTTAAATATCTATTTGTAGGAGAGAAACACAACAAATCTAGAAAATTCTGTGCCGTTGGTTGTTGGCTACAGGTTAGAATTAATTTAGACAGTCTAGCCTACAACCAGCTGTTTCTTTTTGGAGGGCATTAGGGACATTCTGTGGCAGACTGCATTTTGAAATGAAGGGGGAAAAAAAATTCTCTTTTAGGCTATCACGTAGCCCCAAAGCCTACTGGTGTCCCAGCTGTTAGAACGAGGAACTTGATGGGGTCCAAGGAATGTGAAAACGGAAGAATTAATATGTGAAAGAGAAATCCATTTTAAAATAGCATGGAAGTGCTAGTATTCTATAGATATATAACCACAAATTTCCAACTAAATTTCACGATTGATTCCATACTGAATTTAAATTCCTGCTTGCTAATAGCATGCATTTCATATTCAAAACAAATTTTCGATTCAACTAATGAATGTAATAAATAATGTCTAGGGCCTCAGGGGAGCCCAAAAAACAAGACAGGAAAAATTAAATTTGCACTTGAAATAGATTAATATTTATCTTAAATACTGGTATTTGAGATAGGATGAAATTAATTAAAGATAGTAAAACAGATTTTTTAAAAAAATTATAAAGATTTATTTAGTCAATTCCAGGGACTTTAAAGGATTTCTCCCCACTAATTTTCCTCACATCTGTCAATTTGTCATACTGTGGGGGCTTGCCTATTGCCGTGATGCTGGAAGCTGTGCCACTGGTATTTCAAATACCAGCAGGGTCACCCATGGTGGATAGGTTTCAGCTGAGCTTCCAGACAAAACAGACTGGTAGTCTACTTCTGAAAAAAATTAGCCAGTGAAAACCTTATGAATAGCAGCAGAACACTGTTTGATATAATGCCAGAAGATGAGCCCCTCAGGTTGGAAGGCACTCAAAATAGGACTGGGAAAGCTGCCTCCTCAAAGCACAGTCAACTTTAATGACGTGGATGGAGTCAAGGTTTTGGGACCTTCATCTGCTGATGTGGCATGACCCAAAATGAGAAGAAACAACTGGAAACATCCATTAATAATAGGAACGTGGAATGTACGAAGTATGAATCTAGGAAAATTGGAAGTCATCAAAAATGAAATGGAACTCATAAAGATCAATATCCTGGGCATTAGTGAGCTGAAATGGATTGGTATTGGCCATTCTGAATCGGACAATCATATGGTCTACTATGTCGGGAATGACAAATTAAAGAGGAATGGCGTTGCATTCATCGTCAAAAAGAACATTTCAAGACCTATCCTGAAGTTCAATGCTGTCAGTGATAGGATAATATCCATACTCCTACAAGGAAGACCAGTTAATATGACTATTATTCAGATTTACACACCAACCACTAAGGCCAAAAATGAGGAAATTGAAGATTTTTACCAACTTCTGCAGTCTGAAATTGATCAAATAAGCAATCAAAATGCATTGATAATTATTGGTGACTGGAATGCGAAAGTTGGAAACAAAGAAGAAGGATCGGTAGTTGGAAAATATGGCCTTGGTGACAGAAACGATGCCAGAGATTGCATGATAGAATTCTGCAAGACCAATGACTTTTTTCATTGCAAATATTTTTTTCAACAACATAAATGGCGACTACACATGTGGACCTCACCAGCTGGAATACACAGGTATCAAATTGACTACCTCTGTGGAAAGAGACAATGGAAAAACTCAGTATCATCATGCAGAACAAGGCCAGGGGCTGACTGTGGAATAGACCATCAATTGCTCGTGTGCAAGTTCAAGTTGAAGCTGAAGAAAATTAGAACAAGTCCATGACAGCCAAAGTATGTCCTTGAGTATATCCCACCTGAATTTAGAGACCATCTCAAGAAGAGATTTGACTCATTAAACACTAATGACTAAAGACTAGATGAGTTGTGATATGACATAAAGGACATCATACATGAAGAAAGCAAGAAGTCATTAAAAAGACAGGGAAGAAAGAAAAGACCAAAATGGATGTCAGAAGGGACTCTGAAACTTGGTGTTGAACGTAGAGCAGCTAAAGCAAAAGGAAGAAATGAAGTAAAAGACCTGACCAGAAGATTTCAAAGTGCATCTTGAGAAGACAAAGTATTATAATGAAATGTGCAAAGACCTAGAGTTAGATAACCAAAAGGGAAGAACACGCTCAGCATTTCTCAAGCTGAAAGAACTGAAGAGAAAACTCAAGCCTTGAGTTGCAATATTGAAAGATTCTATGGGGAAAATATTAAACAACACAGGAAGCATCAAAAGAAGAGGGAAGGAATACACAGAGTCACTGTACCAAAAAGAATTGGTTGATGTGCAGCCATTTCAGGAGGTAGCATATGACCAAGAACTGCTGGTACTGAAGGAAGAAGTCCAAGCTGCACTGAAGGCATCGGTGAAAAACAAGGTTCCAGGAATTGATGGAATGCCATTTGAGATGTTTCAACAAAGGGATGAAACACAGGAAGGCTCACTTTTCTATGTCAAGAAATTTGAAAGACAGCTACCTGGCCAAATGACTGAAAGAGATCCATATTTGTGCCCATTCCAAAGAAAGGTGATCTAACAGAATGTGGAAATTATTGAACACTATCATTAAAATCACAAGTAAAATTTTGCTGAAGATCATTCAAATGCAGTTATAGCAGTACATCAACAGGGAATTTCTAGAAGTTCAAGCTGGATTCAGAAGAGGGCATGGAACGAGGGATATCATGGCTGACGTCGGATCTTGGCTGAAAGCAGAGAATAACAGAAAGATATTTCCCTGGATTTTATTGACCATGCAAAGGCATTTGATTGTGTCAATCATAACAAATTATGGATAACATGGTGATAACAAATTATGGATAACATGGTGAAGAATGAGAATTCCAGAACATGTAATTGTGCTCATGAGGAACCTGTACATAGACCAAGAGGCAGTCGTTTGAACAGAACAAGGGGATACATCGTGGTTTAAAATCAGGAGAGCTGTGTCTCAGGGATGTATCCTTTCACCATACTTATTCAATCTGTATGCTGGGCCAATAATCCAAAATAATAATTCGATGGCAACTGGTTTGGTTTGGGTTTTTTTTAACTTGGACCAAATTTCAAAGGTGTGACCTCGGAGGGGGGGTGGGAATTAAAGGACGTGAATATGAGTATGTAACGAGGTAAAACTCATCAGTGATATAACTCGAGTTGATAACAGAGAGAACCACAAGTGGGAACAGGAGCAGGACTGAGACCCTTAAGGGAAAACAAAGCAGATGGCCGTTTGGGCAGGGAGATGCTGCATGGGGTCTGCTTGTTGTTGCAGAGCAAAGTAGGGTATTACATGGTGCTTCCTGAAGCTGGGACCTGGCTGATATTTTCCAACCTGTATCACCTAGGCTTACCATAGAGCCTGGCCTAAAGCAGGGTTTGTAAATATTTGAGGAATAAGTGAATGGGCAAATGACTTCTGATCCCAGGAATCCCTGAACATCATCACACACAGGCACATCTATCTACACTTCCCAGGGACCATAAGTGTAGTGCCGGGAGCTCCAGTCCTGGAACAAGGTGGGCCGGCTCTGTGTCCTGCTGCCTCAGGATGGCATGTGACCTCAGGAACATTCATCAGGGTCTCTGTGCATCGGCCTCCTTCTCTGTAGAATGGGGTGGTAACAGCACCTACCTCACAGGCCTTGGTGAGGATTCCACAAGCATTACAGGCAAAGTGATTCAATACTGCCTGACACTTAGCAAGTTCTCAGTACAAGTTGTATCATTAATTCATTCAAAAATTCCTATGTAAGTGTACAGAGACCAAAGTTTGTTAGTGGTTACCAGGGGCAGATAGGAGGGAGGGAAAAAGGAGACCTCAATGCTTAGGGGACACTGAGCTTCTGTTAAGGGTGATGGCATAATTTGAGAATGGAGAATGGTAATGGTTGAACATGATGAATATAATGGCACTGATTTGCACATGTGAATATTGTTGAAATGTCAAATATTTTGTTACATACACATTTATCTTAAATTTTTTATTGTGGTATGTATATACTACAATGAAAAAAAATATTGTCCATGGAAGACCAACTATGGCCCAGGTACAACCCTAATCACAGGCTACATGCATGAACTAGACAAAGCCTCCTTGATCGTGAGCCTGTCCCACCCTCAAGGAGTTGACATTTCCAGCAGGAGTGACTTTTACCCACAACTCTGGCTGTGAGAAATATCAAATGTTTTCTTTTCTAAGGAGAATTCATACTCAAGCCCCCATTTATCAAGGTACCAAGAAATTAAAACTCAGTTTCGTACACAAGAATCCAAGGGGCTAACATGGTGCCCGGGGAAGGGAAGTACTGCTTCCTGAACAGGGTGGAGGCCCCTGGCCAGCTGGGGTCCACCCAAAGGCTGGCAGCTCCCACCTCCAGTGGTGGCCTGGCAAGCATCCTGCGGCTTCAGGCACACCCATCACCACCCCCTAATCTTCCTCTCTCTGGGGAGATGATGATATTTGCGCTGAACAAGACAGAGAACAGCATTTCAGGCGGGGGCTTAGACAGAGGGTTCTGGCCCAGCAAACAGACTTGGCACTCCCAGGAGTGCAGAGTGGCTACAAATCTTTACAGGAATTCATAATCAGGACTGGACCCCCTTTCAGACCCCTGGCTCTGGTGACCCCCACTTCTCCCCCAACTCACAGCAGCCCTGGTTCCAGGCAGAAGGGACAAGAAGCACAGGCCCTGAAGTGAGAATGAGATCCGTGAGCTGGAAGACGTGAAGCCCAGGATGGCTGGAAGAGTAAGCACAGGGCCTTGGTCTGAATGTCTCCTCTAAACACCGATGAGATCAAGGAGTCACACAGACACGGAACAGTGGAAGCAAAGACTTCACGGAAAGGCCCCAAGTAGGGTGGTCATCGGCTCTGTAACTCTCCTTGCCAAGGTGTTTTCCAAGGTTTGTCCTCACACTTGAAGGTGGGATGGAGCAGCAAAGAAGGTCCAGGCACCTTTTCCCATGAGCTCCCACCCAGCAAGAACTGATCTCTGACCCAGCTGGGCTGCAAAAGAATAACTCCATTATTTTCCTACAATGTGATCTCCCCTTTTTTATTTTTACATAGTTTTGATGATAGGCAGTAAGCTAGTATTTTACTAGGCAAGAAGGGCTATTGTTGTTGTTGCTTGCTGTTGAGTTGGCTCCTACTCATGGTGACCTTATGTATAACAGAATGAAACATTGCCCAGTCTGTGCCATCTGCATGATCATTGGTATGCCATGAGTCCACTGTCGTGGCTATTCTGTCAATCCATCTCATTGAGGGTTTCCTTCATTTATGATAACCCGCCACTTTACCAAACATGATGTCTTTTTCTAGTGATTGGTTTTTCTGGTGACATGTCCAAAGTAAGTGAGCAGAAGTCTCGCTTCTAAGGAACAATCTGATTGTATTTCTTCTAAAAAGGGCTTTACGACAGCCATATTTCAGAGGGGCAACTTGAGACTAGGAGTGGCTAACTCACTTGCTCTTGGTTAGTAAGTGATGGAGCCAGGACTGGGACCCAAGGAATCAATCACACTTTCAGTGCTCGTCCCACAATTTGAAGATTCATGTGGCCACATGTACCTAGTTTGTTTCTTTGTTTTTACTGTAGGCAAAGCATCAAGCTGAGCTGGGATCTCAGCTTCTACAGCCCTTGTTCTCTCACTGCTGGGCCTCCTTGAAACTCCACCTATAAGCTCAGCCTCGGCTGGCATCTCCAGGATGAATCCTGGCAAAGGCAGGGGACAGTTAGGACCTTCCTGGTTGACCACACCCAGCTCTGCCCTGCATCATGTTTCTGCCAGCCTGGAGCCAGGCCCCTGCCTTGGTCTCAAATCTGTTATCCCAGGATGACAGCCAAAGACCCTCAACAGCCTGCTCCCTCCTCCACTCCCACCTACCTGCTGATCCTGACTGGTCTCACTCTGACCTGTCCCTTTCCTCCCCACGCCCCCTCCGAATTTCTTCTGCTCTTTGTTACTTGAACCTAGTATCACTGAATCTCACTTGTTCAGTGTTATAGATTGATTTGTGTCCTCCAAAAAGGTAGGTTGGAGTCCTAACCCCAGTACATTTGAATGTGACCTTCTTGGGAAATAGAATCTTTGAAGATATTATCAGTTAACATAAAGTCATACTGAATAGAGTGAGTCCTGATCCAATCTGAATGGTGTTCTATAAAAGAGGAGAAGGGTCACAGAGAGACAGATAGAGGGAAGACAGCTTTCTTAGTTATCTAGTGCTGCTATAACAGAAATATCACAAGTGGATAGCTTTAACAAAGAGAAATTTATTCTCTCACAGTTTAGGAGGATAGAAGTCCAAATCCAAGGTGCCAGCTCTAGGAGAAGGTTTTCTCTCTGTGTCAGTTCTGGGGGAAGGTCCTTGTCATCAATCTTCCCCTGGGCTAGGAGCTTCTCAGTGTAGAGACCTCAGGTCCAAAGGACACATTCCTTTCTTGGTTTTTCATTCTTGGTGGCTCTCTCTCCACTTGCTTCTCTCACTTATATCTCAAAAGAGACTGACTAAGACACAACCTGATCTTGTAGATTGAGTCCTGCCTCATTAACATCATAGAGGTAGGATTTATAACATACAGGAAAAATCACATCAGATGACAAAATGTGGACAATCACACAATACTGGGACTCACAGCCTAGCCAAGTTGACATACATTTTTGGGTGACACAATTCAATCCATGACAATGGCCATGTGACATAACTGAGTTAGGCTGTAGCTGAAAGCCTAGGAACAGCTGGGGCTACCCGAAACTGGGAGACAAGAAAGGATCTTCCCCCAGGGCCTTCAGAGGGAGTATGGCCCTACCCACACCCTGAATTCTGACTCCTAGCCTCCAGGACTGTAAGAGAATAACTTTTGTTGTTTTAAGCCAACCACTTTGTGGTAACTTTGTTATGGCCGGCCTAGGAAACTAACACATTCAGCATGGATTAGGTACCTACCATGAGCAGGCAGGTGCTAGTTGTGAGGATTCAGCAACAATAAATCAAAGTCCTATCTTCATAAAGTTTATCATCTGTCAGGTGCAACCGACACTGGACAAGTAGGAAGACTGTCACAAAATGAGGACCACAGGGTGCCAAGAGAAGTTGATCTGGTGAAGGGGCTGTCAGGAAGAGCTCCCTGAAGAACTTCTGGGTGACCCCAGTGGACAGGGTCCTTTGAACACCAGATTGGGATCTCCACACCTGCAGCTGGATCCGTTTTTCCAACGTCTGTCCCTCCATATGGTCTCCTGTTCAGTTCTGGCTTTCCACTCTATGCAGCAATTTAAGTCCTAGCCCACTGATCATAAAGGTGTGACACAAATATCTCTTTTAAGCACATCCCTGTTTGTAGTGTATCAGTCACTTAAATGGAAAAAAAAAAAAGTTGCTTTCCTTCAGTTCACATCTGCCTAAAAATACCTGCCCTTTGTGGTAGACGCTCCATTAGAAATGGGCATTATACAAATGTGTCGCTCTAGCAGCCACTGGCACACAAGGCTTACTCAAGCACATGAAAACACAAAAGAATACAGTCAGGAGTATATTAGTGGTTGACTCTCTTAACTCAATTCTTAAAATGTGGGTTGCCCATCTAAAACTATGTTTCAGCACGAGTCCACTCAGGCGCTTTCAAGAGCCACTCAAAGAACCCTGGCGTCTCTCCTGCCCCAGGGAGCTCCCCACGGGCCAGGCTGCTGATGAGAACCCAGCCCCCTTAGCGGCTTAGCAAACTCTGTAGAGCTGTGCTGGCCATGCAAGACATGGTGAGGGAGGGCATCTCAGCAAACTCCAACATGCCAGGGGAAGAGGGAATCACGAATGGGGAAGGTTTGGGCAGGGGCAGAAAGAGCAGATGAGAAGACTCCAGTGTGAGAGTTTAGAATGATTGCTTTGGCTTTTGGCCAAAGACATGAAGGAGCCTGATTATATTGCATACTTTAGGACTCACTTTCTATTCCATTGAAAATGAGGAGGAAAAATCTTCTCTGTGTCATAAAAATCATTTTCTTGGCTGCCATTTCTGCTTAGCACAATGTTTTTCTACTATGTTCTTTAAAATGCCATTTGTTAGTATGATCACAGAAGGAATTCCAATCCATGTTTAATTCTTTAACAAATCATCTTTTGCTTTTAAATGGTGTAAAAAAAGCATATGGAGGATTATATTAATCACAGCTCTATTTCCAGGGCCTGAGGGAAGAGAAGTATTTATGTTAACGGTGTATGTGGTTGGACACACAAGTCTAGAAATTTCTCTGATTACCAAAATTACCATTCTGTAGCAACAACAATGTAACTAAAAGAATGAATGACCAAGCCAGCACACTCCATCCAGGTTACCTTTCTAAGGTTAAATTGCTGCTCTTTGAATCAAGATTCCACAATATATATTGCCAGTCACAACACTGAGACTATGATTGAATCAGCCCAAATGTTCAGCTACACTCCCTGGCTCTGCTGCGGAATTAATGTGGAAAGTCCCAAATGCATCCAGCTGGGCTCCCTGGAAAATCGAACCTTATAAAATTGTTCCTTCTTCGCTCACAGTAAAGTCTCCTGCAATCAGTTCCTTAGTTGAAAATTGGCACCAGCTACTCATGGCATGCTGTACATCACACAAACAGGCCTCCAGAACACAGGGCTGAACACTGCGCAGTGGTAACTAGAACTTCATGTCAGGATCGGCAAGGAAAGCTGTTGCACGACCTTTCAAGGGCTAGGTCTTCAGGAGTATTTTCAAGCTAAAAGAGGAGAGGTCTTGGGAATGATAAATCAGTCAGCTTAAAGGATCAAATGCACATTAAACAGGATGAGACCAACTGTCTCTGATTTCTTATCTACTATTTTAGTCTCCTAGTGCCACTGTAACACAAATACCACAAGTGGGTGGATTTAAAGAACAGAAATTTATCTTCTCTCAGTTCAGGAGGCTAGAAGTCCAAATTCAGGGCACCACTCTATTGACAGGCTTTCTCTCTGATGATTCGGGGGAAAGATCCCTTTCTTCCTTGGAGCTAATGCCTTTGACAGGGTGCAGTCTTACCACTTTTCTATCACTCGTTTTAGTGGAAAATATTTGAGTTTTCCTTCTCTGACAGGTTTCCTCCTTACACAGGTTCCAGATTTTGCAGGTTTTACTGTATAAGAAAACTCTATATGGTACCCTAGGCTTAGGCAGAGGACCAAGGGAAGAACAAACTTGGGAGGGGGCCCTTCCCCAAGGCTGGGGCTCAGGCCTTGTTAGAGAAGCAACAGCTTAGCCCCTTGGATAGCAGGGACATTTGCTGGTCTTCATAGCAGGCCAGAGCTGGTCTACAGTCACTGCTGATCAAGCAGAAAGCAACCCTCTGGAGCACGAGCTGGGTCAGGAACCGGTGACGTCGGCATGGAAAGGCAGCAGAGGCTCAGAGGGCCCCCCAGGCGCAGGTGAGCCACTTGCTGGCCTGCAGAGGGAGTCGGAGTGCCAGGGTGGGCAGGGGCCTTCAGGAGGCTGGTTTCCATGTGGAGAGGGCCATGAGAAGGTTATCCTCAAACCAGGCCAAGGTTCTGGCTTATGGCCAGGGCTGAGCTCCACCAGATGTCCTCAGGCTCACCCACTGACCCTCCGTGTTGCAGACAGCCCCCTCCTCCTGCAATGACCCTCCAGCACACACTCCTGAGAGAGTTTACCATCGTGCTCACTGTGAAGGAGAGGTGTTTAAAGGGCTTCTGTCCACACGGCAGAGCAGACACGCAAGGGTGGCTTGGGGCTAAGAGGCAACAAGCTGCTCACTGGCACACATGGTCAGCTCGGGAACCCTATGAGGCTAGCACTTGCATGTCCCTTTTTGTAGAAGAGGAAAGCAAGGCTTGGAGAAGTTAACTGCCTGAAGTTTTCATATTTAGCAAGTAGAGGAACTAGAGTTCTAATTAAAGTCTGTAAGATTGAAGAACTCATGCTCTTAACCACCATGCTGTATTGTTATGTCAAAAGATGCTAGAAGCCCCTGTTTAGGACAGGAAACTTTTTTTTCTAGTGATAAGCCCTGGGATTTGTTAGTATACCACCAAAATAATTTTTTCTTCCCAAGCTTAAGAAGGTATTTTTCCCTTACATTCTGGAGTTGTCTGACTCTTCCAAGAATAGAGTGGCAAATCTTTAACCAGATATGAAGAAAGACAACAAGGCCATGGAGACCGGTGCCCATGAGGAACTATTCAAGGACCTGTGGTCCTTTAGCCTTGGGAGAAACTGAGCAGATTCTGGCGTTCAACACACGAAGGTATTCTCGGTTGAGAGACTCAATGGCTTTTCTCTCTTTCCCCTGAGGTCTATGAAGAAATGAGTGGCATTAAAACCAGATAGATTTCTGCTGAATATAAGGAAGAACTTCTTAACCATTAGGATGATGAAACACTAGAATGAAGCCCCTGGTGAAGAGTTAAAGTCTCCATTCTCAGAGAGGTTAAAAAATAAATTCAAAATGATCTGTCATGAACGATGTAGACATTCCTCTTGATGAAAATAGTGGTCTCTCAACCTCCTTCTTTGCCCCCAATTCCTATATGCTTTAAAACTAAAACCAAACCCATTGCCATCGAGTCAATTCTGACTCATAGCAACCCTACAGGACAGAGTAGAACTGCTCCACAGGGCTTCCAAGGCTGTAAATCCTTATAGAAGCAGATTGCCACATCTTTCTCCCTCAGAGTGGCTGGTGGGTTCAAACTGCTGACCTTTCGGCTAGCAGTCAAGTGCTTAACCACTGTGCCACCAGGGATTCTTTCTGGTCATGAGAGGTAAATGCTTTCCAAGGACAAGGGGCCAACAAGGGACAATATTAATATTAGTTCACATTGACTGAGGGTTCACATTCACCAAGTGCTTTATGCACATTGTCTCATCTTTATAACAGTACAAGGTAAGTGTCATTCTTTCCAATTCACAGATCAGGATTTCAAAGCTCAGAGAAGTCAAGTAACTTATCAACAGTCACACAGCAAATAAACAGAAGTCAGAATTTAACCCAGGACTGTCCCTTGGAAACCCTATGGGGCAGTTCTACTCTGTCCTATAGGGTTGCTAAGAGTCAGAATTCACTTGACAGCAATGGGCTTTTTTGTTTGGTCCATGTACAAGATGGTACAGCCTCACAGACAAACTATGCATTTTTACTCTTTCCGCAGGCTGTTTTGTAGTAACCCTTAGAGGGTGTTATGGAATAAATTGTGTCCCCACAAAATATGTGTTGTAATCCAAGCTCCTATACCTGTGAATATACTCCTGCTTAGAAATATGATTTTCTTTGTTATGTTAATTAGATCACACTTGACTAGGGTGGGCTCTAAATCTAATCATTTCTGAGCTAGGAAAAAGCAGAGTAGACACAGAGGCGCATATATGGGGGTGGGGGAGGGTGAGTGGGAGACAAATGCGATGTGAGGACTGACTACAAGCCAAGGAACGAAGGAACTCCAGGACAACCTACAAGGAAGGAATCAACATGGTCAAGACCCTGCTTTGGACTTTTAGCCTCCAGAACTGTGAGAAAATATATTTGTCTGTTAAAGCCACCCCCTTGTGGTGTTTCTGTTACAGCAGCACTCGCACTCTATAACAGAGGGTATCTTCTACTCATGAAAACTCTCTGGGACACCAAGTCTCCTTTCTACAATCAATGCAATACTGCAAGCCTGGAAAACTAGCAAACAGGTAGACTCCAAATGGAAAAACAAAGATAAATGATAAAGACAGATAAAGAAAACAGAAGTGAGAGGTTACTGAACCTGCACTACATCATACCCAGGCTTTCATGAAATAGCAAAGAATTGACTCGGTTCACAAAATTAATTTGAGGGGAGAAATAAATGGCACAGCCCTCTCCAAGCATGAGAAAACTCCCGCTATTATTTTTGCAACGGGAAATTGTGAAAATCGAACAACTCTAGTAATGCACGGTTCTGTTCCATGTGTCACAGTAGCAGAGCCATTGGGAATACTGAATCCCACATGTTCCTCTGGGGGTAGGGTTACTGTTTTTGACAACTAATGATTCCTTCTTCCTTCCCTTGTTAATCTTTTGCATCTCAGGTCACAGAATGAGAGAGCAAATCCCTTTACATGGATGCCTCATTGGGATCACTCCACCTGTTGAAAGTATTAACTCAGTGTAGTGGCTGGTACTTTTCTCAAGAAACAGCGCTCATCAGGACCTCCCCACAGCACCAGCTGCTGTCCTGGGCTTCCTGTCAGTCCTTCTGTCCAGATGGCTTCAAGCTGGAAATCACTTATGAGACTGTACATGAAATTTATTTCCCAGAACTCTTCATTTGCCTTGGAAGATTTTTACAGAACTCTCCTACATGTTCAACCAACAAAGCATTGTCTCTGCTCTGCACCTCTTTCAACATGAAACAAACTACTTAGCAAGCACCCACTGTGTGGGGTATTTGATATAAAGATGAATAAGAGACTTCCCTGTCTTCAAGGAGATCCCTGAGGGGCACAAACTGTTTGTGCTCAACTCCTAACCTAAAGGTTGACAGTTCAACCCGCCCAGAGGGGAGAAAGGCTTAGTAGTCTGCTTTCTTAAGGATTACAGCCAAGAAAACTATCTGGAGCAGCTCTACTCTTTAACACATAGGGCTGCCATGAGTTAAAATCGACTCAACAGCAATGGCCTTGCTTTCTTTTGATTTTGTCTTCAAGGAGCTCACAGAGTATAGAAGATAAAAATGAACCACAATATCATGTAGGCTCTGATAAAAATATCCACGGATTTTATGTATCAACATGTAATTGACAAAAACATTATTAATGAAATAGTTTATATTTTTATTATAAGGAGACTTGGTGACGCAGTGGTTAAAGTCTTCGGTTGCTGACCAAAAGGTCAGCAGTTTGAATTCACCAGCCACTCCACAGGAGAAAGATGTGGCAGTCTGCTTCCATAAAGACTACAGCCTTGCAAGCCCTATGGAGCAGTTCTACTCTGTCCTATAGGGTCACTATGACTTGGAATCAACTCAATGGCAATGAGTTTTTGCTGTTGTTGTTGTCGTCATACTTTGTCTTTGAAATCCAGTTTATATTTTACACTCACAGCACAACTCAGTCCAGACTAGTCACATCTCAAGGGCTCAACAGCTGCACGTGGTTAGTGGTGACCATGCTGGACAGCGCAAGTTGAGACCAACAAGTGTTCTTGATACAACAATTAAATATCAGAACCTTTCATTTATTAATTTAAAAATCAACATAGTAATTTAATATACAATATGAAACCCTGAATGATGTTTTAAAGAATATATAATTATTTAGTTCCCCTTGTTTTATATTTTAAATTCTAGCTTCCTGAAGCTGTATATTAAGCCAAAGATGAATGTCAGACAAAGTGTAAGTAACGTTTTTGATAAATGGCTTATAAAGCCACCAGAGCCCATGTACTCAGTGATTGCCCAGAGGGTATCTGATTAGCTCATTTACCTAGTCACAGAGATAAACAACAATATATCGTCTGCCACCAGAGGCTAGCTAGAGGACTATGGGGATAAGAAAAAGTCTCTTTTTACTATATGCATAATCTTGTTATTGAAAACAACATGGGAGATTTGTAAAGCACCACACATATCAAATGCAATGAAGCAGTAAATGTAAATTATAGCTCAGTTTACCAGTATTCATTTGCCACAATTTTAATGATCTGACTAAAAACAAATTTGACAGTAATCTGGGATTGTCATTACAAACTTTAACCTTCTTTTCAACTGAAATAATTTTAGGTAGGAGAGAGGTTTGAGTTGTATTGACTCCACGATGAAACGATTGAATACAAATTTAAAATTCTCTGTTGGAATAAAGAAAGCAAAAGAAGTTGCAATCTTCCAATCTTTCTTCTTCCAGGCTCCTGACCAGCTAACAAGGCCATCTGCCACTCTCATGAGTCTGTGTATATCTATCATAGTCTTAGGCAACTTCTCCTTCCATGCAAAGCAGATGACCAGATGTACTCCTCAAAGTTCTGCATGTGGGAAGACGCCCTTCAATGCCATCCCTGAGAGCAGCTCTAGTACAGCCCCATCCATCTTCAGCTCACACTGACATCCTGAACCAATCCATCCATGATCCAAGCCGGTGTTTCTTTCTTCATCAGCTGGTCACAGAAATCTGTCATTGGGCAATAGGTGTGAGCTGAGGGAAAGGGGATGGTGTAGCAGTGGTTGAGGACATGGGGGTCAGAGCTACCTGCCTATGCAGCTCTGGGCACATTGTCAATTGCTGTCTTAACCAGGGCCCAGTAGCATGCTTGGAGCCATTCATCCAAAGGTCTATAACTATCTGCTGCATTTAGCAAAGCCTTGCTCTAGAACTCTACACATCTGTGTGGAGATTCATCCATTGGGGCTTGAGATAGCCACCACACAGTATCTTTTCCCACCACTGATAACTTTACTATGATAGGCCACGTCACTAGGTCATATGGCCCAAGTTACAGGGCCATCTGCCTACAATCTGAACTTGCTATTGAGCCTTTTGCTGTTCTGGCCCCACTCAGAGCTGGCAGCCTTCTGTGTCCCCTGGCAGAAGGGTTGCAGCAGTTTTCCCAGGGGTGGGATATGCTGTCTATAGAGCCTGATGAGACCCACAGGCACTGTGCTTCCTTCCTAGAGGTGGTAGGTGCAAGGTGCACTGCAGTTCCACTATGTCACAAAGAAATCTCCACATTGGATTTGCACGTGAGTGATTTCTGGGCTCTGTATTCTGTTCCACTGACCTACTGATCTATCTCTGAACAAACTCCACACTGTACTAAATACTGTGGCTCTATAAGTCTTGATTTCCAGTACAATACGTTCTCCCACCTTGTTCCTTTTCAGTTATGGCTGGATTATTCTTGACCCTTTACATTTCCATATAAATTTTAGAACTAGCTTGTCAAGTTACACGTACACCCACACACACATGCATACACACACAAATGCGTGCATACACACACACAAATGCATACATACACACACACAGAGTATTATTTTGATGGGAATTGCTTTCACTCTATCAGTTTGGTAATAATCGACATCTTTAAATACTGAGTCTTCCACTTATTTAGATATTCTTTCATTTTTCTCAATAATATTTTATAGTTTTTGCATAGCTATTTTTACTCCCAGCTATTTGAAATTTTGCTATTGCAAATGGTATCTTTTTTATATTTTATTTTTTCTACTGTTTGTTGCCACTATGTAGAAATGCAAATAATTTTTTATATTGACCCAGAAATCTTGTTAAACTTAACTCCTGATATTAACAATTTATCTATATAATATTTTGGATTTTTATGTACATAAACATATAGTCTGTGAATATACAATAGCATTATTTCTTATTTTCCAATCATTGTACTTTTTTTTAAACATTTTATTGTGCTTTAGGTGAAAGTTTACAGAGCTTATTAGTTTCCCATTCAAAAAATTTATACACAAATTGTTTAGTGACATTGGCTGCAATCCCTGCAATGTGTCAGCACTCTTCCCCTTTACCCCTCTTGTTCCTGTTTGCATTTGTCCAGTCTTCCTGTCTCTCCGTGGGTTCCTTTGCTTTGGTCAAGTTGTGCTGACTTCACCTCTATTGTGTATTGCCTTTCCCTTCACCAAAGTTGATACATACACGTCTACTATCTAGTTAGCAGTTTCCCCTCCTTACCCCTCCCCTCCCTGGTAACCCTTTCTTTCACTGTGTAAACCTGTTCTTGAGTTTTTATAATAGTGGTCTCATACAATATTTATCCTTTTGTGATTGACTTATTGCATTAAGCATAACGCCTTCCAGGTTCACACATGTGAGATGATTCGCGGATTCATCGTTGTTCTTTATCATTGCATAGTATTCCATTGTGTGAATGAACCATAATTTGTAAAAATTATGGTTCACTGTACTTTTTACTTCATTAATTAACCTAGTTATTTATTTGCTTACTGTACTGATTAGATCTGCCAACACAAGGTTTTTAAAAGTGGTCACAGTATTTGTGTTTTGTCCTGATCTCAAACAGAAGGTTTTTAATATGGCATCCTGAAGTATGATATTTGCAATTTTTTTGGTACAAATGAATTAAGGAAGTTCACTTCTTTTCCTAGTTTGCTAAGAGGTTTTATCATGAATGAATGTTGAATATTAACAAATGCTTTTCCTGCATCTATGGAAATAACCATGATTTTTTCCTTATTCTTTAATGTGGTGAATTTGATTATTTTTAAATGTGAAATTCACCTTGCATTTTTAAAATAAATCTAACTTGATCTTGATGTATTCTTATGTTTTATAGATTGTTGGATTCTATTTTGTTTACCATTTTGTATCTCTGCTCAAAAGTGATGCTGATTTATAAATTTTTTATTATAATCTGTTGTTCATTTTTAGTATCTGGACCCATGTTATACGCTGGAAAGGACTCTTTTTTCTATTTTCTCAAAGTATTCGTGTAAGATTGGTATTATTTATTTCTTTAGTAATTGATAGAATTTACCAGTAAATCCTCTGAGCCCAGAGTTTTCCTTGTGAGACTGTTTTTAATTACAGATCGAATTGTATTAATAGAAATGCAACTTATGTTTTCATTTTCCTTTTGTGTCAATTTTAGTTAAGTTGTATGTATTTAAGAATGCATTTACATTAATTTGCTCATAATATTTTCTGAACTACTTAATAAATGGAGCCCTGGTGACACAGTCGTTAAGAGCTCCAGTGTGCTACGGTTGCTAAGCAAAAAAGGTCAGCAGTTTGAATCCACCATCAGCTCCTTGGAAACTCTATGGGGTAGTCCTACTCTGTCCTATAGAGTTGCTATGAGTCGGAATCGACTTGATGGCAATGGGTTTCAGTTTTTATTTAATGAATAGAAGATCTGTAATGAATGATGTCCTTTTTTTTTCCTGATAGTGGCTATTTGTTACATTTCACTTTTTTTCTTGATTAGTATAACCACTTGAAATAAATCAAACTACTGCAAGACTTCTGTGCTAAGTACTACAAAACATTTTAGGGATAAATTTTTAAATACCTTAAAAAATACAGAAAAAAATGAAAAAATATACCATGCAAATAGATTGGAAGAATCAATAATGTACAGATGCCAGTTCTTCCCAAACTGATCTATAGATTCAATGTAACTCCAACCAAAACTCCAATAAACAGTTTTTGATAAATTGACATGCTGATACTCAAATTTACATGGCAACTTGAAACATATAGAATAGTAAAACAATCTTGGAAGTATAGGACAAGTTAGAAGGCATATGCTAACTGATGTCAAGACTTAGTATTAAGCTAGCATAATTAAGATAATTATGTATGGGCATAAGTATAAAGAAACAGATGAATGGAACAGAATTGAATCCAGAAATTAACAGTGCAAATATGGCCACTGCTTTTCAACAAAGGCACCGATGCAATTCAATGGAGAAACAAAAGTGTTTTCAATAAATGGTGTTGAAGAACCAGAAGAACCATATGGATATCCTGTGCATGAGTCACAACCCATACCTCACACCATATGCAAACATTAACTCAAAATGGTTTGTACACATAAATATAAAAGCTAAAATTATAGAGATCTTAGAAGAAAATACAGAATATATTTGAAACCTTAAAGTTGGCAAAGATTAGATTTCTTAGATAGTTAAAAACAATATCCATTAAAAAATGATTACTGGTACTTCTTATAATTAAAAAATTTTGCTCCTCAAAAGATATCATTAAGAAAATGAAAAGGCAGGACTGAATTACTGAGCTGAGGGCTGGAGACCATGGTCTCAGGGGACATCTAGCTCAACTGGCATAACACAGATTATAAAGAAAATGTTCTACATCCTACTTTGGTGAGTAGCGTCTGGAGTCTTAGAAGCTTGCAAGCAACCAACTAAGATACATCTATTGGTCCCATCCCATCTGGAGCAAAGGAGAATGAAGAAACCAAAGACACAAGGAAAATATTAGTCCAAAGGACTAATGGACCACAACTACCACAGCCTCCACCAGACTGAGTCTAGCACAACTGTTTGGTACCCGGCTACCACCACCAACTACTCTGGCAGGGATTACAATAGAGGGTCCCAGACAGAGCTGGAGAAAAATGTAGAAAAAAATTCTAATTCACAAAAAAAGACCAGACTTACTGGTCTGACAGAGACTGGAGAAACCCCGAGAGTGGCCCTTGAACATTCTTTTTAACTCAGTACTGAAGTCACTCCTGAGGTTCACCCTTCAGCCAAAGATTAGACAGGCCCATAAAACAAAATGAGACTAAATGGGCACCCCAGCCCAGGGGCAAAGACGAAAAGGCAGGAGGGGACAGAAAAGCTGGTAATGGGGAACCCAAGGTCGAGACGGGAAGAGTGTTGACATGTCATGGGGTTGGCAACCAATGTCACAAAATAATATGTGTATTAATTGTGTAATGAGGAACTAATTTGCTCTGTAAACCTTCCTCTAAAGTACAATAAAAAGAAGAAAATGAAAGGGCAACTCATAGACTTGGAGAAAATTTGTATGAATGTATATGTACATGAGGAGTCCCTGGGTGATACAGTTAAGCAGTCGGCTACTAACCAAAAGGATGTTGGTTGAATCCATCCAGATGTGCCTCAGAAGAAAGACCTGGAAACCTACTCCAGAAAGGTTACAGCCATTGTAAATTCTACGGAGTGCATTTCTACTCTGACACACACGGGGTCACCATGATGTAGAATCAACTTGGTGGCAACTGGTTGTTTTTTTTTTGGTTTATATATTTTGTAGTAGAACAATCTCCAAATATATTGTTAACTGAAAAAGCAAGTGTAGACCATTTGTTTAAAGCAAAAAGGAATGTATTTGTAAATGCCTGTATAAGCACTGAATACCTCTGAATGATTTAAACATAGTTGATAACCAGGAGTTTATCTAGAGAGGGGTCCTGAGTGGTTGGGCATATGAGGGAGACTTTCTTTTTACATTTTGAATTTTTAACTTTTGTACCATGAACATGTTGGTAAGTGTCTTCTTGTAAGACAGGGCCACCTATCTCAGCAGCAACAACCACAGTTGTTATGGTAACTACTCTTGGTTCATCCAACCAGAAAACTGCTGGGGAAAAAAAATCACTTAAATTGTGGGAGATAAAATTAAACCTTCCATGGGATTAATTTTATGCAAATTTATACTAATGTGGCTTTTTGAATTTTTTTTTTTTACTTTCTCACAGAATTCACAAAGCCAAAATATATTTTCAAAAAGTCAAATCTATTATCTAAAATTATTTTAAGGTGATAGTGTTACCAAACAGTTAATCTAATTAACAAAAAAGATATTTTTAAGAAATGATTGAATATTTAGTAAATGTTAGTACTGCTAAAAGGTACAGCATAAGGCCTTATTCAGGAAATGCTGCCAAGTCTCTCACCAGTAAGAGGCACAATCATGAAGAGCGAGGGGAACAAGAGTGTTGGACAGACCATACAACCAAAGACACTGTGCTTTGAGATATTCAGGTAAATATTCTCAGGTGTCTTAATGATCAGTTTGGAATGGATGATTTCCTTCTGTGGCTAAACAAAGCTTATGTGTCTTTCATATTACAACATATATACCTTTACTAAGATTTCATGCAAGCTGTCTTCTGCGCAGCTTGTGAAACTTGCAACTCCATGTGCCAGGTAAACGCTAATCCCCAAAACATGGTGCCTCAATGCTGGAAAAGCGAGACAGAAATCAAAAGAGAAGTAAATATGTTAACTTTTTTTTTTTTTTAGTAAGAAATGAATTGCAAATAATAACATTTAGTTACAAAACTCATGTCTTTGGTAAGTTACTTCTTACTGTTCAGTTCTTCCTCAGTGATAGTCTAATAACAGTACAGTTTATATCATTATTAATAAAAATAAATAAGAATAACCTTTACATCAGTTGATTTTTAATAAGGGTGCCGAGACAATTCAATGGGAAAAGAATAGTTTTTTTCAACAAGTTATGCTGAGAAAATTGAATGTTTAAATGAGAAAGACTGAAGTTAGATCACTTCATTATACTATACACAGGAAATTAATTCAAAATGGATCACAGACCTAAATGTAAGAGCTAAAATTGTAAAAGTCTTAGAAGAAAACGTAGTAGTAACTCTTTATGAACTCGGGTTAGGCAAAGCTTTCTTAGATATGACACCTAAAGCACAAGTGGCAAAAGAAAAAATAGGTAAATTGGATTTCATCAAAATTAAAAACTTCTGTGCTTCAAATAACACCACTGAAAAATTGAAAAAACACAGAATGAGAGAAAATATCTCTGGTAAGTATCTAGAATATATAAATAACTCTTACAATTCAATAATAAAAAGACAAATAACCCAGTGAATAAATGGGTAAAGGACAGAGAAGAAATTTCTCCAAAGAAGACATACAAATCGCCAATTTGGGGTGGTGAAAGTGTTCTACAACTGATTTTGGAGATGACTGCACAACTCTGTGTATGAATATATTAAAATCCATTGAATTGTACATTTTAAATGGGTAAATTGTATGGTAGGTGAATTATGTATCAACAGAAGTATAAATGGAAGTCCCTGGGTGGGGAAAATGGTTAAGCCCTCAACTACGAGCTGAAAAGCTGGTTTGATGGTTCAAAACCACCCAGAGGTACCAACAACAACAACAAGAGCTGTAAACAGATTGATAAATAGATGATAGAAAATAGACGGATGGATGGATGATGGATGGATGGCTAGAGGGGTAGACGAAGAGTAAACACATTAAGCTTTTACTACGTGTTAGGCACTATGCTAAGTACTTTTCATACATTTTCTCGTTTACTATTCACAACAATTCCTTTTACATATGAGGCAGCTCGGGCTTTCAGAGGCAAATAATTCACCCAAGGTCATACAGCTGGAAACCAAAAGCAGCTCCACCTCCTGGAGACTGGTCCCGTAACACAGTATCAGTTTTCTGTGTGGGCTTATTGGCTTGCAGTGGACCATTACCGACACGTTCCAGTCTTTAGAAAGTGGACTCAGTTCTATGGGTAAATGTAAATGTGTGGGCTTTCTAAGAACTGATATTTCGATTAAACAAAGAGAAAAATGAAAGAGTAGATTACTCCGTGTGGTATGGTTACTGTGCATGACACCAGAAATGTCATGTATTTTCACATATTGAGTATCTTAGTAAGAAAACTTGGAACCCAAACTATGAAAATAAATAAATTCTGCACTTAAATACATGAGGCTCACTCTCTCCTGAAATATCAATTTACTGATTTCCCAACTAGAATTTCACCATCTGTCAGTTTGTTGTACTGTGGTGCCTTATGTGTTGTTCTAATGCTGGAAGCTATGTCACCAATATTTCAAACACCAGCAGGGTCATCCATGGTAGACAGGTTTCAGAAGAACTGACAGACTAAGAAGAAAAGCTGGTGATCTAATTCCAAAAATTAGCCAGTGGAACCCTATGGATCACAACAGAACACTGTCCTATACAGTGCTATGATCATGAAGATGGCACAGAACTAGGCAGTATTTTTTAATGTTGTGCATGGAGTCATCATGAGTTAAGGCAACTTGACGGCAACTAACGACAACCAGAAGTATCTGCACAAAGAGGACTCAATAAAGCAAGAGCAATGCAATGCTTATTGAAACTAGCTGGGCTCCCAAAAGCTACAACACCAGGGAGTGGAAGTAGGACGAGTCTCAACTCTGAGGGCAGGTGCAGTGAGACTCCTGCTCCCTCTGTCACAGTGATTTAGGGCTGCTGGATATCCTCTTCACCCTTACAGAACGGGGTATGAACGGGTAGCAGAGGAAAACTTGGGGCAGAGTATATGATCCTTCCTTCACTACTTACTTGTAGCTGACTAGGGAAGCTAATAATTCTTCCAACAGTCTCTTCTTTTGAAATGCTAGTCCTTGAGCGAAAAAAAAGTCTCCAAAATATATGTATGTGTATATAGATAAGTAACTACAGTCTTCAGTATGGATTACACTTGAATGTGAAGAAAATGAAAATCCTCACAAATAGACCAATAAACAACATCACGATAAATGGAGAAGAAACTGAAGTTAAGGATTTCATTCCACTTGGATCAACAATCAACTTCCATGTAAGCAGCAATCGAGAAATAAAGTGACATATTGCACTGGACGAATCTGCTATAAAAGATCTATTTAAAGTTTTAAAAAGCAAAGATGTCACTTTGATGACTAACATGTCTGACCCAACCCATAGTCTTTCCAATCACCTTTTATGCATGTGAAAGATGGACAATGAAAATGCTATAAATTCTAGAGGGTTGTTGTTGTGTGCCGTCAAGTTGATTCTGACTCATAGCAACCCTACAGGACAGAGTATAACTGTCCTATAGGGTTTCCCAGGCTGTAATCTTTACGGGAGCATATCACCAAGTCTTTTCTCCTAAGGAGCAGCTGATGGGTTCGAACCGCTGACCTTTCAGTTAGCAGCCTAGTGCTTAACCATTGGACCACCAGGACTCCTTGTGTGAGGTGGTGGTTGTTGTTGTTAGGTGTCATCAAGTCAGTTCCAACTCACAGCAACCCTATACACAACAGAACAAAACACTGCCTGGTCCGGCCCCATCTTCACAGTCGTTGCTATGTTTGAGCTCATGGTTGCAGCCACCGTGTCAATATAGCTCAATGAGAGTCTTCTTTTTCCCTGACCCTCTACTTTAACAAGCATGATGTCCTTCTCTAGGGACTGGTCCTTCCTAATAACATGTCTAAAGTATCTGACACCAAGTCTCACCATCCTCGCTTCTCAAGAAGCATTCTGGCTGTACTTCTTCCAATACAGATTTGTTCTGGCAGTCCACAGTATATTCAATATGCTTTGCCAATACCACAATTCAAAGGCATCAATTCTTCTTCGGGGTTCCTTACTCATCGTCCAGTGTTCACATGCATATGAGGTGACTGAAAATACCATGGCACACCTTAGTCCTCAAAGTGACATCTTTGTTTCTGAACACTTTAAAGAGGTCTTTTGGTGCAGATTTGCCTAATGTAATACATCATTTAATCTCTTGACTGCCGCTTCCATGGGCGCTGATTGCAGATCCGAGTAAAATGAAATCCTTGACAACTTTCATCTTTTCTCTGTTTATCATGATGTTGCTTATTGGTCCAGTTGTGAGGATTTTTGTTTTCTTTATGTTGAGATATAATCCATACTGAAGGCTGTAGTCTTTGATCTTCATCAGTAAGTGCTTCAAGTCCTCTTCACTTTCAGCGAGCAATATTGTGTCATCTGTATATCGTAGGTTGTTAATGTGTCTTCCTCCAATCCTGATGCCATGTTCTTCTTCATATAGTCCAGCTTCTCAGATTATTTGCTCAGAAAACAGACTGAATAAGTACAGTGAAAGGATACAACCCAGAAGCACATTTTTCCTGATTTTAAACCACACAGTATCCCCTTGCTCTGTCTGAAAGACTGCCTCTTGGTCTAAGTACAGGTTCTGCATGAGCACAATGAAGTGTTCCGGAATTCCCATTCTTCACAATATTATCCATAATTTGTTATGATCCACACAGTTGAATGCATCTGCATAGTCAATAAAACACAGGTAAACATCTTTCTGGTACTCTCTACTTTCAGCCAAGATCCATCTGACATCAGCAATGATATCCCTTGTTCCACATCCTCCTCTGAATCTGGACTGAATTTCTGGCAGTTCTCTGTCGTGTACTGCTGCAATCATTTTATAATTATCTTCAGCAAAAGTTTACCTGTATGTGATATTAATGACACAGATTGATAATTTCCGCATTCTGTTGGATCACCTTTCTTTGAAATGGGCACAAATATGGATCTCTTTCAGTTAGCCAGGTAGCTGTCTTCCAAATTTCTTGGCACAGATGAGTGAGCACCTCCAGCACTGCATCTGTTTGTTGAAACATCTCAACTGGTATTCTGTCAATTCCTGCAGCCTTGTTTTTCATCAATGCCTTTAGTGCAGCTTGGGCTTCTTCCTTCAATACCATCGGTTCTTGACCATATGCTACTTCCTGAAATGGTTGAATGTCGACCAATTCTTTTTGTTACAGTGACTCCTGGCATAGCTGGGGGATACAATTGGTGAGCCAAAACAAATAGATATGATTCTATACATAAGCCTTACAATTAGATTTTAAGTGAATAATCAATTTAAAAACATAAAATAATAATCTCCAAAAGAGCAAGGGAAAAAATAGTCTAAGTAAGAATCTGACCTTGTTAGGAAATTTAGAAAATATTTCTCTTAGGAAGCAGCAACTGAACTGAGACTGACTGGTCGGATCTTGCTCATCCACTCATTAGCTGTAAAACCTTAGGCTCGTAACCTCTCTCTGGTTTCTCGACCATAAAAGGGTGGTAATAATAATAACTACCTCATAGGGTTGTTAAGCAAAATAATCCATGAAAAGTGCTGAGAGCAGTGCCTGGCATATACTTTGAGCTTAATAAATGTTCCCTATTATTATTGTTGTTTTTGTTGTTTTATCACTGAAGGAAGAGTTACAGTTAATGAGTCATCCCATTAGCTAACATCTTCATTTCTGCCATCTTAAAAAAAAAAACAAAAAACTCCTACCTTGACACCATATTCCTTTCAGCTATTGTCCCATATCTCTACTTCTCTTTATGGCTACAAAAGAGAACAGTAGCCCCTGCCATCCAGGAGCTGCCCTGCTATCATCAAGGAGACTTGTAACTGCTAGGAGCTGACGTGGCACTCTCAGATCCTGGTGTTCTCCACTGAACATTAACAATCTCACAGAACGCTGGCATCAGACAAGGCCACTCTGTGACCGCGATAAAGTGAGTCAAAAAACACCACTTCATAATTCTGTCCAAGCACATATTAAAAACAAGGTCACTGTGCAAAACCACAAAAATACCAAACATTTTCCTATCTGACTAATATGATTGACTGCTACTGCTTTACTCACTACATCCTTGGCCTCATTTGGTCTTCCTGCCTTATAGACAAGATTTATTAAGATAACGCACTCACAGAATTATCCCTGCTTCTGGATAGCTTCCAATCCATAACAAAGATTCGGTTATTTAAACTCCCTCCAAAATTACCAAACATCCAAATGTCCACTATTCTCCACAGTGTGTGGGCTCCCTCGTTTTAAGGAGCAATAAACCCAACTTGCTCAATACAGGGTGTTCTTGGTAGTCTTTGGCTAGAGGGCTAAAAGGGTTGTCCATACCCAACGACTTAAATTTCTTTCCTTCAATTTTCCCTTCAATGCACTCCAATTAGGCTTTCATCCACACCACGCCACTGAATCTGCTCTTGTCACCAGAAGCAGGTCAGCAAGTTGTCACCAGGTTCACTCCAGGTCTGCACTTCTAGCAGCTACCTTGTACTAAGCCTTATTCTAGCAATCTGGAATAAAATTTGTCAAGCACCGTTTCTTTTCCATTACACACACACACACAGTGTATGTTAAAGCAACAAGAGTAATAATCACAAAATGTTAGAGCTGCCTCAGCCCTTAAAAACTCAATTGCTGTTCTGTTGAT
Organism: Trichechus manatus latirostris; assembly: GCF_000243295.1. Lineage (NCBI taxonomy): Eukaryota > Metazoa > Chordata > Mammalia > Sirenia > Trichechidae > Trichechus > Trichechus manatus. The sequence continues at coordinate 20,756,931 of NW_004443954.1, read as the reverse complement.
TCTGGCTCATGGTGATCCTATGTGTGTCAGAGTAGAACTGCACTCCATACGGTTTTCAGTGGGTGGTTTTTCAGAAGTAGATCACTTCCAAGGTACGTCTGAGTGGGTTCAAACCTCCAAAATTTTGGTTAGCAACTAAGTACGTTAACCATTTCTACTACCCAGGGACCCCTGAAAACCCTATGGAGCATAGTTCTACTCTGACACACACGGGATCACCATGAGTCACCATAAGTCATGAGCCCTGAGATGTTATCTAATCCATGGGTCCACAAACTTTTTTCTGTAAAGGGTCAGATAGATAGTAAATATTTTAGGCTTTGCAAACCATAAAGTCTCGTTACAACTACTCAGTTCTGCACTGTAGGGCAAAAGTAGACCCAGATAATTCACGTATGGCTGTGTTCCAATAAAATTTCATTTACAAAACAGGCATCAAGCCAAATTTGGACTGTGGGCCATAGTTTACAGACCTCTGACCTAATGCAAGTAAGTTAACATCATGCATGCAACCAAAGTAATTTGACACAAAGAATAAACAGGATGACTCATGTTCCAGATTGACCAGGACAGTCTCAGTGTATGCCAGTTGTCCCAATATAATTATTAATATGTCCTCTTTCACTCTCAAAAGCATCCTGTGTTGTATATTATATGAGTACCCTATGTAATATCATGTCCTTCAAATTACATAAATTCTCATCTTTCTGGTTTACTAACAGTGCTCCATAAATAATTCAAAAAGGAGTAAACAGATTACAGTAATGTTGAAAAACTATTAAAGTTAGTTGAGGAGGAATTTAATATTGCTCAAATTTTTAATAGTCCAGTAGTAATCTATTCCACCACTTGTCCGTCAGTTTGTCTTACTGTGGTGGCTTGCATGTTGCTATGCCACAGTTATTTCAAATACCAGCAGGGTCACTAATGGTGAACAGGTTTCACTGGAGCTTCTAGACTAAGACATACTAGGAAGAAGGACCTGGCAACCTACTTCTAAAAAAAATTGGTCAGTGAAAGCTTTATCAATAGCAGTGGAACACTGTCTGATATTTTGCAGGAAAACGATCCCCTCAGGCTGGAAGGCACTCAGAATATGACTGGGGAAGAACTGCCTCCTCAAAGTAGAGTCGACCTTAATGACATGGATGGAGTAAAGCTTTCAGGACCTTCCTTTGCTGATGGAGCATGACTCATAATGAGAAGAAACAGCTGCCAATAGCCATTAATAACTGGAACATGGAATGCACAAAGTATGAATCTAGGAAAATTGGAAGTTATAAAAAGTGAAATGGAATTGCTTGAAGATCGATATCCTAGGCATTAGTGAGCCAAAATGAACTGATATTGGCCATTTTGAATCAGACAATGGTCTACTATGCCAGGTGTGATCATTAAGGTTGACTGTCAACTTGGCTGGGCCACAATTCTCAGTGGTTTGGCACTTACAATGTAGTTTGGCAGTCGTATAATGACGTAATCACCTCCATGATGAGATCTGCTGTGAGAAGCCAATCAGTTGAAAGGGAGTGTCTTTGGGGGTGTGGCCTGCATCCAATACAGGGGGACTTTCCGGCAAGGCTCATGGGCTTTTCCTCGCTCTGGATCCTGCAGCTGGTTCCTGTTCATCTGATCAGGGATGGGACTTGAGATAGCAGCTTACCTGCTGATCTTGGGATTCATCAGCCTCCACAGTCTGTGAGCCAGTGGCCTGCCAGCTTACCTGCCAACTTTGGTATTTGTTGGCTTCTGCAGCCTGTAAGCCAGAGGCCTGTTGTTCGACCTGCCAATCTTGAGTTCGCCAGCCCCTGCAGCTATGTGAGTCAGGAGAAGTCTCCAGCCTGACCCATGGACTTGGGACTTTCCAGCCTCTACAACCACGTGAGCCGTTTCCTTGATATAAATCTCTCTCTCTATATATATATATATACACACACGTGTGTGTGTGTGTGTATTGTATATTGTCTGTGCATGTATATATAGTGAGAGAGTTATCATATATACATATATGTATATATATGTATATGCATACATAGTATACAGAGAGAGGGATATATGTATATATATGTATATGCATACATAGTATACAGAGAGAGAGAGAGACACGTTTCACTGGTTTTGCTTCTCTAGAGAACCCAGCCCAAGACACCAGGAATGATGAATTGAAGAGGAATGGCATTGTATTCATTGTCAAAAAGAACATTTCAAGATCTATCCTGAAGTACAACACTGTCAATGATAGGATAATATCCATATGCCTACAAGGAAGACCAGTTAACACAACCATTATTAAAATTTATGCACCAACCACTAATGCCAAAGAGAAGAAATGGAAGATTTTTACCAACCTCTGCAGTCTGAAACTGATCAAACATGCAATCAAGATGCATTGATAATTACTTGTGATTGGAATGTGACAGCTGGAAACAAAGAAAAAGGATTGGTAGTTAGAAAATATGGCCTTGGTGACAGAAATGACTAGAGATTAAATGACAGAATTTTACAAGACCAAAAACCTATTAATTTGAAATTTTTTTTAAAACAACATGAACAGCTACTGTACATTTGTGGAAAGAGACAATGGAGAAGCTCAATATAATCAGTCAGAATAAGGCCAGGGGCCGACTGCAGAACAGACCTTGAATTGCTCATATACAAGTTCAAGCTGAAGCTGAAGAAAATTAAAACAAGTCCACAAGAGTCAAAGTATGACCTTGAGTATATCCCACCTGAATTTAGAGACTATCTCAAGAACAGATTTGATGAAATGAACACTAATGACTGAAGACCAGAAGAGTTGTAGAATGATATCAAGCACATCATACTTGATTAAAGGTTCATTAAAAAGACAGGAAAGAAAGAAAAGATCAAGACAGATGTCAGAAGAGACTCTGAAACTTGCTACTGAACATAGAGTAGCTAAAGCAAATGGAAAAAATGATGAGGTAAAAGAGCTGAACAGAGGATTTCAAAGGGCAGCTCGAGAAGACAAAGTATTACACTGAAATGTGAAACAGGTGGAGTTAGAAAACCAAAAGGGAAAAACACGCTTGGCATTTCTCAAGCTAAAAGAACTGAAGAAAAAATTCAAGCCTTAAGTTGCAATACTGATAGATTCTACAGGCAAAATATTGAACAGTGCAGAAAGCATCAAAAGAGAATGGAAGGAATACACAGAGTCACTGTACCACAAAGTACTGGTCTGTGTTCAACCATCTGAGGAATCAGCATATGATGAAGAACCCACGGTACTGAGGGAATAAGTCCAAGCTTCACTGAAGGCACTAGTGAAAAACAAGGCTCCAGGAATTGACACAATATCAACTAAGATGCTTCAACAAACGGATGCAATGCTGGATTTGCTCACTAGTCTATGCCAAGAAATTTGGAAGACAGCTACCTGGTCAACCAACTGGAAGAAATCCTTATTTGTGTCCATTCCAAAGAAAGATGAGCCAACAGAATGTGGAAATTATCTAACAATATCATTAATAACTCATGCAAATAAAATTTTGCTGAAGATAATTCAAAAACGGTTGCAGCAGTATATCAACAGGGAATTGCCAGAAAGTCAAGCTGAATTCAGAAGAGGATGTGGAACACAGGATACCATTGCTGCTGTATGATGGATCTTGGCTGAAAGCAGAGAATACCAAAAAGACATTTACCTGTGTTTTATTGACTATGCAAACGCATTCAAGTGTGAGGATCATAATAAATGATGGTTAACATTACCAAGAATGGGAAATCCAGAATACTTCATTGTGTCCATGGGGTACCTGTACATAGACCAAGAGGCAGTCGTTGGAACAGAGCAAAGGGATACTGTGTGGCTTAAAATCAGGAAAAGTGTGCATCTGAGTTGTATTTTTTCACCGTACTTATTCGATCTGTATGCTGAGCAAATAACCTGAGAAGCCGGACTATACGAAGAAGAATGCAGCAGCATCGGTATTGGAGGAAGATTCATTAACAACCTGCGTTATGCAGATGATACAACCTTGCTTTCGGAAAGCGAAGGAGAATTGAAGCACTTACTGATGAAGATCAAAGACTACAGCCTTCAGTATGAATTACACCTCAACATAAAGAAAAAAATCCTCACAACTGGACTGATAAGCAACATCATGATAAATGGAGAAAAGATTGAAGTTGTCAAGGATTTCATTTTACTCAGATCCACAATCAATTCCCATGGAAACAGCAGTCAATAAATCAAATGATGTATTATTACATTGGGCAAATCTGCTGCAAAAGATCTCCTTAAAGTGTTGAAAAAAGCAATGATGACACCTTGAGGACTAAGATGTACCTGACCCAAGCCATGATATTTTCAATCACCTCAGATGCATGAGAAAGCTGGACAATAAATAATGAAAACCAAATAACTGATGCATTTGAATTATGGTGTTGGCAAAGATTATTGAATACACCATGGACTGCCAGGAGAATGAAGCACAGCCAGAATGCTCCTTAGAAGCTAGGATGGCGAGACTTGGTTTCACACACTTTGGACATGTTATCAGGAGGGACCAGTCCCTAGAGAAGGATATCATGCTTGTTAAAGTAGAGGATCAGGAAAAAAGAAGAAGACCCTCAATGAGACAGACTGACACGGTGGCTGCACCAATAGGCTCAAACATAGCAATGATTCTGAGGATGGTGCAGGACCAGGCATTGTTTCATTCTTTTGTACACAGGGTCGCTATAAGTCAGACATCTCAATGACACCTAACAACAACAACAACACACGGCGGTGATCTAAAAAGCCAAGAACCTTGTTGTCGTGGATTGAATTATGTCTCCCAAAAAATGTGTGTATCAATTTGGCTGGGCCATGGTTCCCGGTATTGTGTGATTTTTCTATATGTTGTAAATCCTGCCTCTATGATGTTAATGATGGAGGATAAGTGGCAGTTGTGTTAATAAGGCAAGACTCAATCTACAAGACTGGACTGTGTCCGAGGCAATCTCTTGAGATATAAAAGAGAGAAGCGAGCAGAGAGACAAGGGGACCTCATACCACCAAGAAAGCAGTGCCAGGAGCAGAGCATGTCCTTTGGACCCGGGGTCCCTGCACAGAGAAGCTCCTAGTTTGGGGGAAGACTGATGAGAAGGCCGATAGAGAAAGCCTTCCCTTGGAGATGACACCCTGAATTTGGACTTCTAGCCTACTAGACTGTGAGAAAATAAATTTCTCTTTGTTAAAGCCATCCACTTGTGGTATTTCTGTTATAGCAGCACTAGATGACTAAGACACTTGAGTCAACCCCCTCACAGTTAATCTGTGATCTGGGACAGATTACCCAATAAGCTAGTTAAGTACATGTTTAGGGCATCAACAAAATAAGGGTGCCAGTTGTTCAAAGTGAAGAGCCATAGGTGCCAAACAGACAGGACACAAGGAAAAGTGAGCACTGCAGTGGAAGGGAACTATCAGGGCATTAAATGAAACTGATACCACTCCAATGTGTAAGAATGTGCCAGCCAATGATAAAGTTCACATAGGGTCACAAGGGTGCCCATGCACAAGGTTATTTAAGCATGAGGCCCCTACCACTTCAACACCTTCATTGACATCTGTCTCCTATGGTGTCCTCCCATGTAATTGAAACTGCTTATTTTGGCAAGTCTCTTGGGAATATACTACTTCTTTCTACAGAACACTCATTTTCAAAAACACTCAGTGTACAATGATTTGAGAAAGACTTGATTTATTATCCTTACTAGGTATGGAAGTAGATATTGTTCAGCAGCTTAACTGTGACAAAATCATTGAAGAATTTGTAAAAGCAAAGAATGGTTAAGAAATGTTTTTAATTATAACGTTAGAGACAAAAGATCTATCTAAAATGAAATCTAGTAATATACTATAATATGTTTTCTGATCATTAAATTTTATTTTGTGACATCCTTTCATTTGTTCATTTGTAATTATAGCATTTATTATGAAACAAGCATCAAAATCGCAGCATGAATCATTGAAAGCAAAACTGGTGAAAGTGAGTTTTTCGTTGTGGGAGATCAACAGCATTTTACACTGACTGTTGAAACAACTAAGTTCACTGATTCATTTAGCTGTTGTTGTAGAATATGTGAAATATTCTTTTGTAGAAAATATGGTATATAGTAAAAACCTTAGAACCCTGCATCCACTAAAAATTTTATAATCTAGTTCATCTCATTCTGCTAAAATGGTATATGCCACTTTTGTGTTCAACTGCTAATATTATAGTGACATTTAAAAAGAAGTTACATCATGGATAGCTAAGACACAAATACACACACACACACATACACATATATATCTAACTCACATATCCCATTCGAATGCGTGAGTAAGCAGAGAAGGGGGCACCACAGATTATCAGTGCTTAAGGCCCTCACATGCCTTAACCTGGCCATGTCTGTGATATACATTAGGTATGAAAACTCCTGCAGAAACTGAGGTTTCAGCAATTGACTTACTAACACGTTCCGACATACACACTGATGAACAGGATAATTTAGCTGAAACTTTTGATGGCGGAGAATTTATCAAGAGCTGAGCAGTCAATTCCAGTCAGGGCTCTCAGCATAACTAGGAAATCAGTGGGAAATTTTTTTTTTTTAAAGTATGGCCCTTGCTCTTAAGTAGCTTAGAATCTAATTTAAAATGAATGATCTATGCAAAAACATGAACAAATTCAACCTGTTTTATGAATTATATAGTATATATTCTGCTCCTACCTGAAGCTCTTAAGACTATTTTGCTCTTACTTTCTTATTCAAACTGGGAACAACAGGCATGAATAATCGCAAGCCCTTCAGCATTTCAGCCACTTACCCAGATGTCTCAAAAGATAAGATTTTACTTTGGGCAGATGACAACTGAATGATTTGAAAGCCTTAGGCCCAAGTTTAGTAAGATAGGGTAAAAATGTTGATAATATTTTAAACGGTGACATAAACTATTACCATCTTCATTTGGAATGGTCCCCCAAGCATATTCCAAGTAATTTTTCTAGGAGTAAAATCACTTCCTAAGTGTCATTTCTTCTAAAAACATAAATTTAATACTCAGCACACTTTTCAAAGCTATTGAAAACTGTAAATCCTCTCAAACTTTCAGAAATGCCCATGGCATGTTATCACTGAATGTCTCTATTAAAATCTCATGCTTCCTCAGTAAGGACCAAATCCATGCTTTGGATGGACCATCCTATGGAGAACAGATTGGGGTAAACTCTGTATGAGATGCCGTTGGTGGCAACCTAGGGAACCACAGCTTGTGCTTAATGTGGGCATCTCCACCCATGTGTCTTCCTGACCCCGGAGCCCATGTAAAGGCATAAACCAGATGGAGGAAGATTCAGGGGCACAAGCAAGAAACATGCAGAGCCGATTGTTTTGCTCTAACATTCAAGGCTAGAAAATGCTACTCTCCATGGTCATGCGTGGAGCCCTGGTGGCGCAGTGGTTAAGAACTTGGCTGCTAAGCAAAAGGTCCGCAGTTTGAATCTACCAGCCACTCCTTGAAAACCCTATGGGGCAGTTCTAGTCTGTCCTATAGGGTCGCCATAAATCAGAATCAACTCAACAGCAAAGGGTTTGGGTTTTTTTTTGGAGGGTCATGCATGACTTTGAGGACACATCAGAACATAATGGAAGAACGCAAAATGGGAAGATGTCAACTTGTGGAGTCTCCAAAGGATAGAGTTTAAAGTTATGGCTTAAGATGACTTAGAAAATATTCAACCTACAGCTTTCTAAATATTTAATGCTAGTACGGCTTTTGAAAGATGGTTTGTATGTGCACAAGAAAACTAACTAATAGCTCTCTTGAATATGTTATATTTATATAGCATAATGTATAATGATATATTAAATCTTTTTTCCCATTATCCAGCACTAACTGCATTTTAGAAAATGGATTACTGTTGTTGTTAAGTGCCGTTGAATCGGTTTCAACACATAGTGACTCTATGTACAACAACCCTATACGTCCATGGGTTATGGTGTAGAAAAACAAGAAAGCACTAGCAGGCCTGCCGAACACCACCTTCATCTGCCTGCTCCTGTAGCTAAAACAGAGCCACGACACACAAGCAACAGCCTCTGCTTTATATCATTCCCAACCTTGAAACCACACTGAAACCACTCTGGGATTCAGAGTAGAGGGTGGAATCATCTGTTACTTCTCCTTATATCCCCACATTTGAGTGGGCATTATTTATTGATGGGGAATTCAGAGGGAAGTCAATGCTATAGGAGGAAGGAAGGTACCAAGGTTAGTGTGATAAAGACAGCCTGAGTGTCCACCAAATTCTGCTCTTCCCTTTAAGCACATAAAAAAATATAAAAACAGCTATCGTAGAGTTGGCCCCCGACTCATGGCAACCCCACTGTGTCAGAGTAGAACTGTGCTCCATAGGGTTTTCAATGGCTGATTTTTCAGAAGTAGATTGCCAGGTCTTTCTTCTGAGACATCTCTGGGTGGACTCTACCAACTTTTTGGTTAGCAGCTGACCGCTTAAACATTTGTACTACCCAGGGACTCCTTTTAAGCACATGGCTAGGCTAAATTACCCAGCCTATCTTTCAGTTAGGTGGGGCCATACAACTAAGTTCTCAACAATGCAACATAGGAAAGTGAGATCTGCTATTTCAACAAGATCTGAGTGCTAAGACAGTGGCCTTGCTTTCTCCGCTATCTTTTTCCTTTCTGCAAACGGGAACCTACCAGAAGTTTCTATATAGGTATAGAGTGTGACTAGAACAAGGAATCGATCCCCATCCCAGGCCATAGAATTGGGACTTCTATCACTCCATGAAGTATTGAAAAGGAAGCATCCACTCTTTCTCTATCTCTCATTAGTTCTTCCAAACTGAAGAGGAATGATTTATCTGATTGATGAAAATAGACACAAGGTTCACCACTCATGCCTGGCCTAGGCTGGTGGTTCTCATTGGGGTGCCCACAATTTGTAGGCACTCCTGCCCCTGGCTGATAAATACACCTGGGTCAGGGGTGAGGGCCTGCCTCCTCTGGGCAGACATGGAAGCCCATCTCTTTTGGCTTTTGCTCTCCTGCTCTGATGCAGACCGAGGCTGCCAGACTCAGTGCAGGGGGCTGGGTAAGTGCTCTCACAAACCCAAATCTTGAGACACCGCCCTTTCCAGTGGCAGATCTGCAGGTCTAAATTTGGAGGGGGAAGGAGAGAGTTGAAAGATTTCTTTGACTTTAGGCCCAAGGATAGTCTCCGTTTCAACTCACTGGATTTTACCCTTTTATGACTGCCACCTCACTTCTGCGTATATTTTTCAATTTTATTCAAAATCAAGATGTGATTGTTAGGTACTTTTAAGCCTCTAATAAGGGGGCAAAGCCTCAAAGAAATATTACAAGGCCTAACATATTTATTTAGTTCTATTGGCTCTGCTGTTGTGAAATATGAATTTTGACTCATTAGGCTGCCTCAAGGACACAGTCATTCTGGATGATTATTTAGCAAGATCTAGCTACAATACTAAAAATGTGCTGTGGCAGATTCATGCTTCCATTGCCTGGTGCAGAGTGGCTCAGCTGGCCAGGGTCATTCCCAGCACTCCTAGCATCTAAATGAGGCCATGTGACTAGATCTCACCAGGAAATGTAAGTGGAGTGAGGAGCATCATTTCCAGCCGAGGAGGTTAAGGGGTATTTTCCCCACACTTTGTGTCTCCTTCCACTGTCCTGATGCAGACTAGGGTGATAATCCTGGCAGCCATGTGGTGAGGATGGTGGAGCTCAATGACTGCTCAGAGAGAGGGAATCAGCAACAACCCCTCTGAAATCTGACAAGAGTAAACTTTTGCTGTATTTCAGCCATTGTACTTCTGTAGTCTATTTGTCATAGCAGGCAGTCCACCCTACCTAATACATGTGAATAGTATTGTAATTACAATTTTACTGATAGGACTTGATCCAAGGAAACAGTTACAGATATGCACAACGATCCCTATACAAAGATGTTATTACAGCATTATCTATGACAGTGAAGCAACTTGGAAACAGCCCAAAGGTCAAACAGTAAGGAATAATTATGTAAGTACAATCATGAATCGCTTAACGGCACAGGACTTCATGCCATTTGGACACTGCATGAACTGCATATCATATACAGGAAGTCCCCGGGTTACATGCCTAGGCACACCTACTGTTCCGCCAGCCTGAGGAGCAGGAACAGCCTGTACCAGCAGACCCCCACTGCCTGCCTGCAGGACAAAGCCTGAGAACTGTTATCCACTGGATACAGGAAGCTGGCCTTGCCGGGTGTGTGGCTGCAGGCCAGGGGTGGGCTGCGCCAGCAGCTGGATGGAGACTTTGAGCACATCTGGGCACAGGATGGAGGGCGCATGGAGAGGTGGTCTTGGGGACGGGCAGTGAGCAGGTGTGTGGGTGCCGGGAGCATAGCTGGCAGTAGCAGCCCTGGCTGCTGCTTGTCCTGTTGGTGCAGCCGCTTCCTGATCGTGTGCAGCTGCCGCCTGGGACTGGGAGCCTGTGAGCGCCCCAGGCCTGGTCAATGCCCACAAAGGAACCGAGGAGCCGCAGCAGGAGTTGCCCTGCACCAGGTGTGAAAGGCTGCATGGCTGCTGGGCAGGTGAATAAAGCCAGGAGGAGGAGGAGGCACTGCAGGGACTGGGATGTGCCCTGGAGCCTGCTGCTCATTCACTCTGGGGATGTAGGGTCTTTAAAATCATTAGGGGGAAATAATAAACAAAAGGAGAGCTGCTTTCCCTTAAAAAAAACTTATGGGACCACAGACATATATGTGGTTTCCCTAACAGACATTATGCAATGAATGACCGTAAATATATTTATAACAGAATATTTTCAAGCATTAAAAATAAGTTTGTTTTAAATCAAGTGATATAATAATGACAGTCACTATATATTAATATCATAATTATATATAATATTAAAGAGCCTAAAACAGTGACTGGAACATGGCAAGGACATTATAAGTGTTAATTAGCTGTTATAGTAATATAAAAAAACGCATTGCATCAAGTTGATTCTGACTCATAGTGACTCTATAAGATGGAGAACTGCCCCATAGGGTTTCCAAGGAGTGGCTGGTGGATTCAAACTGCTGACCTGTTTTTGGTTAGCAGCCAAGCTCTTAACCACTGTGCCACCAGGACTCCTACAGTAATACATTACTATCTATAATAACAGTCCCTGGGTGGTGCAAATGCTTAATATATCTGGCTGCTAACCAAAAGGTTAGAGTTTTCAGTCCACCCAGAGCACCTCAGAAGAAAGGCCTGATGATCTACTTCTGAAAAATCAGCCACTGAAAACCCTATGGAGCATGGTTCTACTCTGACCCACACTGGGTCACCATGAGTCGGAATCGACTTAATGGAAACTAGAACTGAAATATACAATAATAATAATACTGTGTTAATATATTAACAATAATAATGATATTTACTATCAGGATTACCTAACAAGCTATTTAACACTTAGAAAGTAGTTGTCATGTTCCAGGCACTGCTCTAAGCTCTTTAATCTTTATAACACTCTATCATCTGCATTTTATGGATGAAAAACTAGAACACAGAGGTTAAGTAACTCACTTAAAGTCACACAGCCAATCACTGGCAGACCTAAAAAAATGCACACACAATGATAGGTGAAAATGTTTATTACATGTGAAGTTTTAAAAAGCAGAGAGAAAAACAGACATGCAGTATCAATCCTATTATCCTGTGGGAGTGGGTTAGGTCGACTGAAGGTCATTCATCCATCTATCCATTCAAAGACATTTCTTGAGTGCTTACTGCCTGTCAGGTACTGCTCCTGTGCAGCAAACAAGACAATGTGTCTAACCTCAGAGATCCTACATGCAGGTAAGGAAACGTGTAAGATGCAAATAAATGTATCATAAAATGTCAGTTTGTGGTAAATGCTATGAAGAAAAGTAGAACCAGTGAAGGGATAGAAACAGATGGACAGGAGGGAGGAGGCCAGCACTTGAACACTCACTGGAGAAGGCGCGGACAAGGGATGACATCTAGGCAGAGACAAGGATGCAGGCCATGCAGAGCTCTGGGGGCAGACTGAGTTCTCGGGAGAGAGAAGTGCGAAAACCATGATATAGGAGCAAACTTGGAGTGTCGGAGCAACAGCAAGAAAACCAAGGTGTCTGGGGTGGAATGCATGAATAGGCAAGTGGCCAGAAAGGCTGTTAGAGAGGCAGGCCTGGATCACACAGGCCTTACAGGGAAGGAGTTTGGATCTGTTCTGAGAGAGGTGGATGTGTCACGTGTTCAATTGCCTGGGACAGACTCTGAGGTAGGAAGTTTCTGGGAAGTGACATCTATATCTACGGAAGGGTGAAAGAAGCAGGATTTGGTAGAGGGAGAAGTTGAACTATCCCACTGGAAGCTCTGATGCTAGGTTGGCCACCACAATGCAGGCTTTATGCCCTTGCATGAGCCATTGTTGGATGCAGGCTGCCCATGAACGTGACCTTCAGCGCCACAGCTCCCTTCAGCAAGGATTAATTCCTAAAGGGAGACTCAGCTGAGTGCTGTCCGTGCCAACAGTCCCAGCAGCAGGGGAAATTAGTGCTTCAGTCCTGGAGAAGGGTATCTGGGCAACATACCAGAGCATCCACTACAGGAGCCAAAGCCATTGGAGGGTTTTGAGCAAGGGATTGGCATGGTTGGAATTGCTGCAGGGTGAAGAACTGACAGTGGGATACAAGAGCAGAGGAGGGGGATCTGTTAGAACTGGGTGGCCACGTAAGGCTTCTGGCCTTGCACGGTCTGGAAAATAAGCCAGGAAGCAGTGTGGAGCCTGGTAGGTGTCCGAAGCCATTTCTTGGTTAATCATCTGGAACTTCCTTCAGCTGGTGCAGGTACTCTTATTCTCGTAACATGAATATCTTCAAAAAGGCACTAGGCTCTCAGAAGGCACCACTAGTCCCAGTTCAGAAAGAGACAATGCCTTGGTCATTTTCCACAATTATAATAATAAATTGGTCCAGAAACTGATGGTCTTAAGAAGAAGAGCCTGAACCACAAGGGTGACTTTGTCATGTTCCATTAAGAAAGGCTGGCATATGCTGTGACTATTCATTGAAACTGGCAATATAGAAAAAAACTAGAAGCGCCAATTTTCATACCCTGTGGTGGAGGCCTCTTTGGCCCGGCCACAGAAAACTTTACTACAATAAGTATGTTGCTGTTAGCTGCCGTGGAGTTGACCAGTGATTCATCCCCTGTCCCATGAACAATGGAATGAAATGAGACCATTGTGATCCACAGAGTTTTCACCGGCTGGTTTTCAGAAGTAGATCTCCAGGCCTTTCTTCCTAGTCTGTCTTTGTCTGGAAGCTCCACTGAAACCTGTTCAGGAGCACAGCAACCACCCAAGCCTCCACTGACAGATGGGTGGTGGCTGCACATGAGATGCACTGGCTGGGAATTGAACTCAGGTCTCCTGAATGGAAGGTGAGAACTCTACCACTGAACCACCACTGCCCACATCCAATAAGCCCAGCAACAGGTATATACAAAAAGTGGTAGGCCAGAAAATTAGCATTAAATCATCTGTTATATGAATTCGTCAGATCATAAATTTAATTAACACATATTTTTCCAATTCTGATTCTACAATATCTCCCTTCGAGAAAGTGGTTCTGAAACTTCCGTGTGTATATGAACCACCTTGGATGCTTGTTTAAAATGCAAATTCCAGGCACCAATCCCAAATACTTGATACAGGTCTGGGTATGGCCCAAACACCCAGGATGATTCTGATGAAGGTGGCTGACAGATGATCTTTGAGAATCACTGTCTAAGGGAGCAATACCAAAAAGCAGAAGGCAACCTGCATTCTACTTTGGTCAACTGGTTATTTTGGCAACTAGGAAAAGCATATCTATCCAATTGTGCAAGGATTCGTGGTAACCTCTTCTGCAAAAAGTTGTATGTTAACCTTCAAATGTCTGAGTTTAAAATAGTGCTCAATCACAAAGTCCTGTAAAATCAAGTTCATAATGTTAGCGCCAGAAAATAATTCAGCTGAAAGTGATTAGCCGAAGGACGCACCAGAGACTAAATCACAGGAAGACAGGTGATCACTTGTACTTTTCACCTCATCTGCTGCACTGCATAAGAAAGTTTTGGTTTCACACCCAGAATCAAAGAATAACTTAAAATCCCATAAATAATACACTGAAGAGAGACGAGTCCCTCTAATGCTATATCTGCAGAGGCCCTGCTAAGATAAAAAGCTTTGTTCAGTGTTGATCTGGCTGGCAGAGAACAAGGCAAGCAGTGAGGCAGTTGTAATTGACCCAAAAACGTGTATCAGGGATGCATCAAGGAGACTGTGGCATTAAAAGCTTCGTAATAGAAAGAGGTCAGTAAGATAAGTGTCCAGCAAATTTGCAATTCAAGTGATATGAAAACATGTTTGTTCCAGTATACTTCATGCACTGGGTTTCTACGAAATTCAACCTTTTATCCTAGTGTATCTGGCAAGGTACAAAAATAAATTTGAGGTTAAAGCTTTAGCATCCTGTCTCTCTTAGACATACAAAAGGACTCAATTAACCAGAACCGCTGGTTATAAGCATTACTGGAATCTTTGAGGAGTCAATATATTCCACTAATAAGTCTAGAAGATAAAATCTATAATAAATATTGAGTATACAATCCAAGATTCTTATTAACTCTGACCTACATAAAGTCTAGTCTTCTTATAGAACCACACAGCAAGTGTTAGAGCACACATTTGATGATTGCTGTGTGAGTACCCAAAACCCACTGCCATCAAGTCGATTCCGACTCATAGCAACCCTACAGGACAGTGCAGAACTGCCCCATAGGGTTTCCAAGGAGCGGCTGGTGGATTCGAACTGCCAACCTTTTAGTTAGCAGCCAAACTCAACTGCTATGCCACCAACCACCAGATCTCCTTAAAAACAACTATAAACCTGGACAAAATATGTGAGGCAACTGTTTTTAGGCACTGAAAAATAGGCAGCATAAAACTATGATCCTTGAAAGAAGAAAAACACACAAAATGAGCCCAATTTTCTGCCTGTGAGCACCTCCCTTTTGTGGCTCAGGGAAGTAAAACCCAAGAAAAACAGCAGTCTCAACGAGCCGAGATAAAGTGAACAGAGCTCCAGATAGTTGATGCAGTAAAATTTGTAGGGCAGGATACTAGAGAAGTAGGAGCAGTACAGAGGGTGACCCCATGTATTTTTACATGTCTAGAAATTCTGCATAGGAATTTAATTTTAAGTGCTTTGCCAAGGGCTAAGCTATGCATTTGCAGGGTGCATCTTCAGGGCAAGACTCTAAAAAGCCTAGTAGAGATCACCTGCTTTAGGGTTAGGCCTGTGTGGTGATACCAGAGATCACAGTTCTGAGAGACACTGGAGTTCCAGTCCAGTCAAAGTATAGAGGGCTTTCTAAGCAACCACCCTTTGAGTAAGGGCTAAGCCATAGGACTAAGTTCAAAACAAAATAGATCCTTCTAGTAAAGAGTATAAACAAGCCTAACAGGACTAAAAGCATTAGTATACAGTATGTTATGCCAATAACACGCACATTATACATTTTTGGCCAACTGCACAACCCTCTCCAGGTGTTATTTTCATAAGCGTGCTATGCCAATTTTTTTTTTTTTTTTACATGGTGCTGACCTAAATTTTGATTATCTGATGACATAGAAATTTTACTTAAAGTAGATATTGATTTTATATTACTTGATAATGTAAATGATTTTGCTTGATTGCTTGCTTTTAGATTTGTTTTGAGCTACTGGAGTGAACTGACACAATGTCTGCGATTTACATTAAAATACTGCAGACAGGAGGTGGGGTGGGTAGATGCTCTGAGTTTGGCAAGACAACGAAGGTTACTGAAGCTGTGTGATGGATACATGGGACTTCATTGTGTTCTGTTTGTGTAGGTATTTGGAAACTCTCATAATTAAAAAAAAATCATGCATCAAATATGCAATTTTTAAGTAAGAAAAAGAAGACAAAACACCCAAATAACTAAGAAACTCCACTACTTACATCACTCGACCATACAAAATGCTCTCCCTAACTAAGACTGCTGACCTGCTGTATAAGTGATCAAAATAAGAAAGTAAAATATTTTCCAAAAATTTTTATCAGATTTATTATTTCTCTCTCATAAAGGCATGTATCTGTATGCAAATACAGATATAGCTACAAACACTTATGTGATATATATATATGTATATATACACATAAATTTAAAAAAATAGTTGCCATCAAGTTGATTCCATTTACTCATGTTTCAGAGTAGAACCGTGTTTCATAAGGTTTTCATGGTGTGAACTTCTAGAAGCAGATCACCAGGTATTCTTCCAAGGAGCCTCTGGGTGGGTTTGAACTGCCAACGTTTTGGTCAATAACCAAGAACTTAACCATCTGTACCACCCAAGGACTCCTGTGATATACATAAATACACCGCTGCCCTCAAGTCGATTCCAACTCATAGCAACCCTGTAGGACAGAGTAGAGCTGCCGCATAGGGTTTCCAGGGCTGTAATCTTTAGGGAAGCAGACTGTCACATCTTTCTCCCGCTGAGCAGCCAGTTGGTTTGAACTGCTGGCCTTTTGGTTAGCTGAGCACTTAACCACTACTACCAGCAGGGCTCCTTATATATAAATAGAAAGGTATATATACATTATAAAAATAGTGTCATTTCATTTTAAGAATTTGTAAAAGAAAAAAAAGAAAAAAGAAATTACACATAGCTCCAGTTTAACACAACTACTGTTAACACTCTCATGTCCAGTCTGTAGTTTTTACATCAGTAATAACATTTCTATACTTTGGCATCCTGAATTGTTCCATGAGTACCGCATCATAAACATTTTTAAATATTTTTAAAAATGACAGAAATGAAAGGAGAAGTACACAAATCTACAATTATAGCTGAAGATTTTAACACTCCTTTCTTAGTAAGTGACAGTAGACAGAAGCATCAGTAAAAATAGAGAAGACTTGAGAACCATCAACAAACACTAGCTATTAATAGTTACAGAGCACTGTACTCAATGTTAGCAGGATACTCATTCTTTTCAAGTGTGTATGGAACATTTGTCAAAATAGACCATATTCTGGGCATAAAACAAGTCTGAACGATTTAAAAAGGTTAAAATCATGCAGAGTATATTATATTCTCTGACTACAATTGAATTAAAGTAGAAATCAACAGCAATAAGATATCTAGAAAATCTCCAAATATTCTGAAATTAAACAACACGCTTTTAATTAACCCTGGGATCTGAGAAGAAAATACAGGGATAACTGGAAAATATTTTTAATTAAATGATAATGAAATCACAACATATCAAAATTTGTAGGATGAAACTAAGGCAGTATTTAGAGGCTGGTATGCACAGCGGTTAAGCATTTGGCTGCTAACCAAAAGGTCAGCAGTTCAAATCCACCAGCTGCTCTTGGAAACTCTGCAGGGCAGTTCTACTCTGTCCTATAGGGTTGCTATGAGTCGGAACTGACTTGATGGCAACGAGTTTGGTTTTTTTTTTTTAATATATATATACCTTTGGATCCTTCTATCAAAAAAAGAAGAAGAATCTAAAATCAAGTAACTAAGCCTTCCATCCTAGGAACCTAGGAAAATCCTTTGACCTGCTGCTGTCAAGTCAATTCCAACTCATAGCAACCCTATAGCACAGAGCAGAACTGCCCCATAGTTTCCAAGGAGTGGCTGGTGGATTCGAACTGCTGACTTTCTTTGGTTAGGAGCTGAACTCTTAACCACTGCACCACCAGGACTTCAACCTAGGAAAAGAAGTACAGAAATCATTAAAAAGGAAAATGGGCAAACAATAGAGAAAATCAATGAGAATAAAAACTGATCGTTGAAAAAAATTAACAAAATTTTAAAATTCTAGCTAGACTGATCAAGGGAAAAAAAGTTACAAATAATATAAAAAATGAAGGATGGTACATCCATACAGATCTGACAGACATTAAGAGATAATAAGACAATATAATGAACAACTTTATGCCAAAAATTTGACAATTTAGATAAAATGTGCAAACTCCTTTTAAGACACAAATTACCAAAGCCGAAAATAGAAGAAACGGAATATCTGAGTAATACTACATGTAGTAAAGAACTGAATTCATAATAAATACTTCTCACACAAAGAAAACTTCAGGATTCAATGACTTCGCTAGTGAATTCTGTCAAATATTTAGGGAAGAAATACTACTAATCTTATAAAAATATGTCATAAAATACAGAAACAGGTTATAATATGAGACTGGCATTAATCTGATACCAAAACCAGACAAGGATGTTATAGGAAGGAAATCTCCATACCAACATTCCTTTACAAACATAGATGCAAAAACTCTTAAAGTATACAGAAATGAAATATAGCAATATATTAAAAGTATTATATATCACCATTAGGTGGGGTTTATCCCAGGAATCAATACAATGGGAACTAACAACAGCATCCCAGGAATATAAGGCTGACTGAACATTCAAATAGCAATCAGTGTAATCACAATATTAATAGAAAAAAAGGAGAAAAGCCATATGATCATCTCAACCCATGATTTAAAAAAAAAGACATTTAACTAAAGTCCACAATCATTCATAATAGATTCCCAATAAAATGAAAAGATAGAACAGAATTTCCTCACCCTGATGTCATCCACAAAAAAGCCTATAGCTAACATCACGATTAAAGACTGGATGTTTTTCTACTATAATGAGGGATTAAAAAGGATGTCCTTCTTACGACTTTCACTCATTATTTTTCTGGAGGTCACACCCAGTATAATAAGGCAAGAAAAACAAGTAAAAGATAAAGAACCTGGAAAAGAAAAAGTAAAACTTAATTTATTTGCAGATGACAAAACTGCATGTAGACCAAATCAAAAAACCCGTTGCTGCTGACTAGATTCCAATTCATAGCAACCCTACAGGACAGAGTAGAACTGCCCCTATAGGGTTTCCAAGGCTGTAATCTTTATGGACGCAGACTGCCACATCTTTCTCCCACAAAGCAGCTGGTGGGTTTGAACTGCTGACCTTTCAGTTAGCAGCCAAGTGCTTAATCACTGTGCCACCAAGCCTGCTTGTGTATAGATAATCCTTAAAAATCTATTTTAAAAAATACTATTAGAACTAAATAAATACCTATAGAAAGGCAGCAGAATACAAAGTCAGTATACAAAATAATCAACTGCATTAGAAACAAAAAGAAAATGCAATTTCAAAAAATACCTTATGCATCTAGCTAGAGCAATAAGGCAAGAGAAGGAAATAAAGGGCATCCAAATTGGTAATGAAGAAGTTAAACTGTCCCTGTTTGCAGATGATATGATAC
>NW_004443954.1:20714877-20736522 GCF_000243295.1 Trichechus manatus latirostris | reverse complement strand
AATGTCATAAAACAGCATGTGTGTTACTGTTACATGAGAAACTATCTGTTCTGTAAGCCTTCACCTGAAGTACAATAAAATATTTAAAAAAAAAAAAAAAAACCTTATGCAATAGCATCAAACAACATGAAAT
Organism: Trichechus manatus latirostris; assembly: GCF_000243295.1. NCBI lineage: Eukaryota > Metazoa > Chordata > Mammalia > Sirenia > Trichechidae > Trichechus > Trichechus manatus. Next base: position 20,736,389 of record NW_004443954.1, on the reverse strand, counting down.
ACTTAGAGATAACATAACAAAAGACATGTAAGACCTATACACAGAAAACTTCAAACTTGGCAGAGAGAAAATAAGTGAAACCTAAATAGACAGGAGTCCTTGGGTGGTACAAATGGTTAAGTGGTTGGCTCTAACTGAAAGCTTGGTGGTTCAAGTCCACCCAGAGGCCCCTCATAAGAAAGGCCTGATGATCTACTTACAAAAGGTAGATTATCTTCCTGTAATATCCTTGTCTGGTTTTGGTATGAGAGAATGCCAGCCTCATAGCATAACTTCTTCCTATATTTTATAATTTTTTGGTAAGATTAGTAATATTTCTTCCTTAAATATCTGGTAGATATTCACAGCTTTTTAAATCCACACTTATACTCTGATACACATCAGGTTGCCGTGAGTTGGACTCAACTCGACATCAACTGGTTTGGTTTCGAGAATAAACAGAAAAATATCAGTGGTTCATGAACTGGAAGACTCTATAACATCAGGATGACAATTATCCCCAAATTGATCCATATATTCAATGAAATTTCAGTAAAAATACTAGCAGGATTTTTGCAGAAACTGATAAGCTGTTTCTACCACGTATATTTACATTTAGAAAAAGAAGACACAAATTACCAAAACTGAAAAAAGCAGAAACAGAATATCTGAATAATAATACTATATGCAGTATAGTAATATGTAGTATAGTACAAGGTTGGAGGACTCATTATACATTTCAAAATTTACTATAAAGCTACAGTAAATCAAGGTAGAGTGGCTTGGTAATCAAGGCTTGGTATAAGGATAGACACTTAGATCAACAAAACTGGAGTTCAGGAAAATGTATAACCCACACAGAGTCAACTGATTTCCAACAAAGACACCAATGCAATCAATTGAAAAGAACAAGTTTCTTAACAAATGATGGTGTTAATCACTGCGCCAACAGGGCTTCTTGTGTGTAGACAATTCTTAAAACAACTGAATAAACATATACATAAAAATAAACCATACACAAAAATTAATTTGAAATGAATAATAGATCTAAATATGAAAGCTAAACCTATACGTCTTTTAGAAGAAAACATAGGATAATATCTTTACAACTTTAGTGTAGTCAAAGATATTTTTAGAGATGATTCAAAAAACAGTAATGATAAAAGAAAAAAAAAGATAAATTGGAATTTACCAAAATTTAAAACTCTGCCCTTTAAAAAGCACCATTAAAAAAATGAAAAAGCAGGACCCAAATTCAGAGAAAATATTTGCAAAGCACTTGTATCCGTAATATGTAACTCAATAATAAAAAGGCAACTCAATAATAAAATGACAAACAAGCCAATGAAAATGGACAAAAGACTTGAAGAGGCACTTCAAAATGAACTACATCTGAATGGTCAATCACCACATGAAAAAGTGCTCATCACTGTCAGTCATCAGGGAAATGCAAATTAAATCACAGTGAGATATTATCTACACATCTTTTTTTTTTTTTTTTTGTCATTGAGTCCATTCCAACTCATGGCAACTCTTGGTGTGTCAGAGTAGAATTATGCTCCATAGGGTTTTCAATGGCTGATTTTTCAGAAGTAGATATACCTACTGGATGTGCTAAAATTCAAGACTGACAACAACAAATGTTGGTGAGGATGTGGAGCAACTAGGAGTCTCTTACATTATCATCAGGAGTAAGAAATGGTAATTACAAAACAATTTAGCAGTTTCTTATAAGTCACAGGGTGGATGTAAGTAAACATACATTCACCTTATGACTCAGCAATTTCATTCCTAAATATTTGCCCAAGATAAATGAAAAATCTATGTCTACAAAAGGCGTTTTTAAGTATATTTATAGGATTTTTATTCAAATAGCTCACAACAGGAAACAACACAAAGGTTCATCAAAAGAGAATATACGGTTTGTTGTTTATTCACACAATAAAATACTACTCGGCAATAAAAAGACTGATCTTTTTGCACTCACAACAGCAAAGAAAGACACCAGCAACAAAAGGGTACATACTACATGGTTTCATTTTTATGAAGTTGAAGAGCAGGCAAAACTAATGGATGCTAGAAATCAGAACATGGACTGCTTAGGCAAATTGGGGATTGACTGGAATGGAGTGAGAGAGAGCCTTCTTTGCTGATATGCCATGTTTTATATCTTGGTCATAGTGGTGGTTAGGTAGGTGCCTACATTTATCTAAGTTCCTCATATTTTGTACTTAAGATTTATCCATTTCACTGTATGTAAATTTTCCCTAAATTAAAAAAATACATACTTCAAAAACTAAGATCCAATAAGAATCCTTTAATTGTGCTTTATTCTGGGATTAATAACTTCATAACTACTTTATCTTTCCATGAATTAAATTTTTTCCATGTGTAAGCTCCTGAGGAAAGGTATTAGTGAATTAGCTTTTTCAGACGAATAGAATGCTTTTCAGTGCACTTACTCACTCGAATGAAAACATGAACTTTTAGAAGGTAACAGTCATCTCTCACTGACTTGAGTTTTGGAATTCTTTAAAGGAATGTTTAAATCAACCATTGAAACCTTAAAAGGATCTTTATCTTTAAATTGTGGACATATTTCACAGGCACTTCTTTGTTGTCCTTGTTGTGGCTGCTGCTATTTCTTTCAAAACAAACTCAGACACTGGTGCTCAGAAAACCATTCACAGGACGAACTGTGAAATGGCCATTGAACGAACAAGATGTAATGTCTATATCGTATAGTGATTCCAAGGCAAGTATTCTATTTCTCTGTTAGGTTCTTGTTTTCCATAAAGAAAAAGCCTAGAAAATAATTATTCTGAAGATGTCCTATAATACTTAATGATGGAAAATTTGATTTATCATTGTGTCAGAAACACAGCCCATGCTCAGAAATGTTAGTTAAGCTAAAGTATACGGAGTTGAATTGAGACCATCTGTTCTCAAGCAGATAAGATCAACCCTTCAGTGTCATATATTTAATGAAGATCCCCAGCAATAAGATAAGATGAACATCAAAAGTCAGAGGCTCTGAACCTCAGAGAAGGAAATTTATCCAGGCAGAAATTTTTTTTTTGCTCTGGAAGGTATTGCTAATTGTGCTTAAATTTGATTTTAAAAGTGCTGGAGTCCTGACCTTCACTTTAGGCTGTCTAGTCTTCTAACATCAAAGAATATTAGCACATGTTAGTAATGCTGATGTAGTCATGTGACCCAAGACCCAAACCCACTGCCATTGAGTCAATTTGACTGATAACCACCCTGCAGGACAGAGTAATACTGCCCTATAGAGTTTCCAGCAGTGTAAATCTTTACAGAAGCAGACTACTACATCTTTCTCCTGTGGTGTGGCTGGTCGGTTTGAACCCCAGACCTTTCAGTTAGCAGCGAAGCACTTAAACACTGTGCCACCAGGGCTTCAGTCATGTGACAGACACTACTAATCCAAATTTGCTGACGAAGAAACTGGAACTTAAGAAAAATTTGCTCTATACCTTAGCAATACCAGTTAAATCAGTCAATTCAAATCTCTCAAAGTAGCTATACCAAGTTTTAAATACAAACGGCAACACATTAATCAAATTCCCAAAATCTGAAGTTTAGCATCATGAAAGCACATCGGCTGCAAAAGACCTCTTTAAAGTTTTAAAAAGCAAAGATGTCACTATGATGACTAAGGTAGATCTCACCCAAGCCATGGTCTTTTCAATCACCTCATATGCATGCAAAAGCTGGATAGTGGAAAAGGAAGAGAAAAGACTGATGTGCTGGAACTGTGGTGTTAGTGAAGAATACTGAATATGCTATCGACTGCCAAAAGAACTAACAAATTAGTCGTAGAAGGAATACTAGCAGAATATTGCGTAGAAGCAAGGAAGTGAGATTTTGACTCGCTTACTTTGGACTTGTCATTAGAAAAGACCAATTACTAGAAAAGAACATCATGTTTGGTAAAGTAGAAGGCCAATGAAAATGAGGGAAACCCTCAGTGAGATGGACTGACACAATAGCTGCTACAATGGACTCAAACATGCTGACAATCATGAAGATGGCCCAGGACTGGGCAATGTTTCATTCTGTTATACATAAGGTTGCCGTGAGTCACAGCCAGCTCAACAGCAACAAATAACAGGCACATCTCAGGTAATCTATAAAGTTAAGTATAACTTCCTGCTCAATGATCTAGTAAATCAAAAGACAAAACACATTCCTTTATCACTGTTCTTATGGTTTTAAAGTTTAATGGAGAATTACGGGTGGCATTTGCACATGATTAATGTAGTTGATATCACTAAATTGTACACTTAAAAAGTGTTGCACTGGCAAATATTGTGTTAGATATTTTAATAACAATAAAAATAATTAGTGAAGGCAATAATGTGTACTTGAAAAAACTCAGTCATCATGGATGCAAAATATGGAAAAAATTAATACTAATAATCCAAAACTCATTGTCATAGAGTCTCTTCCACTCATAATGACCCTGTAAGGCAGAGTAGAACTGCCTCATAGGGTTCCCAAGGCTGTAATCTTTACAGAAACAGACTGCTACATCTTTCTTCTATGGAATGGCTGGTAGGTTCAAACCCTGAACCCCCGACATTTTGGTTATCAGCCGAGTACTTAACCACTGTACCACCAGGGCTCCTTAGTATTAATAATTGCTAATATTTATTGAGCACTATATACCAGGCCATACGCTAAGTGCTCTACATATATTATTTTTACTCAAAAAAGTTCCCATTTTACAGAAGAGCCTTAGAATTATTGACTTGCTAATGACCACCTGACTCTTCAGAGGTGGATGGAGCCTGAGTAGTCTTGAATGCAGAATATGCAAAATCAGAGCCTGTGCTGTTTAGCTTTATTTTCATTCTTACCTTTCTTCCTATGCCTCTTCCATCTTTGGAAAGGGCTCCTATGAATTAACCTGCCAAAATAAGCAGACTGTGAAACTAATCAGCTAGGTTTCAGCAAAAAACGGAAAACACTATCACTTGGAGATTGACATCAGACTAGAAAGTTGATGATGGAAGTACCATGTGTCCTAATGAGGTTCCTTCTGCCAAATTTAGCCACAGGTAACCAAAGGCATAGTCATTAAGAGCTACAGCTGCTCACCAAAAGGTCGGCAGTTAAATCCACCAGGTGCTCCTTTGGAAACCCTATGGGGCAGTTCTACTCTGTCCTACAGGGTTGCTATGAGCCGAAATCGACTCGACGGCAGCAGGAACCACCCAAAACACCTTGGGAAGAAATGAGTCAGGAATATAGAAGAGCAGTTTGTTATACTACAGAACATCAGTTTTGGCAACTGGGTCTCTAATGTGAGCTCTGTGTATCAAAGGCGTGAATTCACTGTGACAGAACTGTTTTCTGTCACTTGTGTGCCGGCCAAGAGTCCACCAGCCATGCTTGCCAAACTGGATGCTTCTGACAAGGTCATCAACAAAGGTGCCTGTAAGTGATTGGGCATAGATGATTATTACATATGCACTTGTGGAAATGCTATCTGTGGAAACACTGAAGACTGGTGTACACTTAACAATCTTAGAGACCAGAATTTCATGCTTATAAATAAAAAATAATCTACCATATTTGTCCTGTTGAGCAATCATTTTATTGCCAAAACAGTTTATTATCAACAGAATACAGAACATGTTTGGAGAAGTCAAGAATTGCATTGCAATTTCTTCCTACTGTCTAGACTTTGATTATTCTGTCTTGTGGTCTCAAACTAATGATCACACAACTGTGTTCTGAATCAACACAGATAAAAAAATAATTGCACATTTCCTTCTGAGTTAGACATGATAGCTGTGCAGGCAAGTGAATAGATACTCTATGTAATTTGTAAATATTGTGATTCAAGTCTAAGAATATTATTTACTTAACATAAGCAAGTTTAAGCTAGGCCAAATAATGACTTCTATTGTATCATGACAGACACACCACAGTGGGAAAGAAAAGCAACATGGCAATTCCACAGTATTTCAGCACAGTCAGTTTGGAGTTACTTTTAGGAAAAATTTGGCTATAGAACAAATGCGAGCTTTGTAAGTTCACTTAAGGGAAGAAAAATGGTCTTCTGGTGTCATCTGGCACCATTCTTCAAGCTCACTAATTTCTATTACTCAAGAGAATCCTTAAAATAGAGTCTACTTATTGTTGGAGAGATGTAAGAAGAGTCTCAGACTAAATAACTTAGTTTTTTTTTTTTATTATTATTATTATTCTCCAAGTCTGGATTTCCTAAAAGCGGCATGAAAAGTTGGCAATTACTTATTAAAACCAGGGTTGCAAGAAAATCTTTAGGAAAAAAAGGATTAGTACGGCATTTCATGCACAATTTAGTTTTTCAACGGCTTCATCAGAAAATAATTTACATACCACAAAATTCACCCATTGTAAGTGTATAAATCAACTATTTTTAGTAAATCATCACCATAATCCAGTTTTAGAACATTTTCATTACACAAAAATCTTCTCTCTTTTCCATTTGCAGTTGCAAGAAAATATTTGCGAACTACATATCCAACAAAGGACTAGTCTGCAGACTATACAAAGAACTCTCATAAAATCAACAGTAAACAACAACAATAAGTCAAACTAGAAAACAGACAAAAGACATGAACAAGCATTTCACTAAACAGAATATACAGGTGGCAAACAAGCACATGAAAAGATGCTTAATATCAAAAGATATTAGGAACATGCAAATTAAAATCACTATGTGATATTGCTACACACCTATCAGAACAGCTAAAATGAAAAACAGAGACAACACCAAATATTGGTGAGGATGCAGAGAATTAGATCATTCATACATTGCTGGTGGGAATTTAAAATTGTACAGCCACTCTGGAAAATAATTTGACAGTTTCTTAAAAAAAAAAACAAAACTATACCTACAACTACCATACAAACCAGTAATTTCAATCTTGGGGCTTTGTCACAGAGAAATGAAAACTTATGTTCATAAAAAAAATACAACACCCTGTCCTTAGTAGATTTTTTTTTATAGTCAAAAAAAAAAAAAAGGTTAAAGAAACAGTGGCGCATCCATACCATAGAATATTACTCGCTAATAAATAGGAAAAACTACTGATGCACTGAACAACCTGGATGAATCTCTAGGGAATAAAACTGAGTGAAAAAATGCAATTCCAACACCATATGGCCCTGGGCCTTCCACTGTTTGTTTGTTTGTAGGAAGAACCCAGAGCTACTGTAAATATTTTCTAAAGTGCCCAAGTTTCAACACAATTTCATTCAGAGACATGCAGAGAAACCCATACTCAGGAGAGGAAAATGCCGACATTATAAACTTTCTCTGAGTGCGCCCAGATGTTGGATTTAGCAGGCAAAGATTTCAAAACAGCTTTTGTAATTATGTTCATAGAACTAAAGGAAACCATTTTTAAAGAATTAACAGGAAAATATAACAATGGCTCAACAAATAGAAAATCTTAAGAAAAATAAAAACTATAAAAAAAGAGACAAATTGAAATCCTATAGTTAAAAGATACATTAATTGACATTGAAAATGTACTAAATAGACAACAAAGCAGAATTAAGATGGTAGGAGAAAGGATCAGTGATCTTGAAATTACATCAATCAAATTTTTGCAATGTAAAGGACAAAGAGAGGAAAGACTGAAGAAAAACTGACCAAATCTCAAAGACCTATAGGACAATATAAAGTTTACCAATATGTTATGGATTGACTTGTGTCCCTCAAATATGTGTTGTAAATTCTAACCCCTAACACTGTGGAAGGAGCCCTGGTGACACAGTGGTTAAGACTTCAGCTGCTAACCAAAAAGTCAGTGGTTCAAACCCACCAGCAGCTCTGCAGGAGAAAAGATCCGGCAATCTGCTCCCATAAAGAAAACTTACGGGACAGTTCTACTCTTTCCTATAGGGTCACTATCAGTCAGAATCTATTCAACAGTACACAACAACAACATATCTGCAGAAGTAATCCCATGTGGGAATAGGGTTTTCTTTGTTACGTTAATGAGACCATATCAGTGTAGGTGTGTCTTAAGCCAATCACTTCTGAGATATAAAAGGGCAGATTAAGAACAGAAGCAAGCAAGCACAGATGGAGGGAGACAGATGCCAGGATACATCAAGATCACCAAGGAACTGAGAAACAGATCTGAAGAGATAAAGACCATGCCCCAGAGCTGACAGAGAGATAAAGCCTTCCCCTAGAGACAGTGCCCTGGATTTAGACTTTTAGCCTCCTAAACTGTGAGAAAATAAGTTTCTGTTAAAGCTACCCACTTGCTGTATTTCTGTTACAGCAGCACTAAGACACCAAGATACAATATATGCATAATGGGGATCCCAGAAGGAGAGGAAAAAGGGGCAGAGAAAAATTCTGAAGCAGTGGCCAAAAACTTCCCCAATTTGATGACAAACAGTATCTGTATCCCTCATGATGTACAACTGCTGATGTCTCTGATCACTTTTTTTATATTATTTTTATTTTCTAACCTGACTTTCTAGGGTTTGCTCATGTGTCTGAATGGTTTAGTAGTCAATGATTGGTTAAAGGTTGTGCTCAAACACTGCAGGCCAGTAAGGCTTCTACCCTGTGCCAGTAGATCCATGAGTGGTTTCAGGAATGTATTCAAAGTTCAGGCATTTTCAAGTCTGCCTGACTTTTACTTTCTGCCAGTTCTCTCTCATGTCTTCTCTGTGCATGTATGAAGCTTTACAGTCAGTCAGGTGTATGCGCCAGGTGTGCAAGCTTGTACTCTCTCAGGTCACCCCTGTGCATATACACAGTCTTCCAGCTGGTGGGCTAATGAAGAGAGCTTATCTATCCCCTCTATGGCTCTCTGAATTTTAGGACCTCCCTGTTAAAATTCTGGCTAGTCTACTGGACTGCCACTCACCCCAACAAGGACTGCAACCTCAGGTGTGTTTTGTTCGTTTTCTACTAAGTTTGCTACTTTTACTGACAGTGGAACAGGCTGCATAAGCTCAATTACTACCATTGCTTCCCACCATTACTAGCCCTCGCTCTTCCTCATGATATTTTCTTTTTTGTTATTCTTTCTCCCTTCCCCATTCCAGTAAGACTGACTAAAGTTTCTCCTTGGAGGGTGGCAGAACAAATTGGTAACTCTCAAGGACTAGGATTATCGTGACTAACGGTGCCAGATAAACTTTAAGGGTTGCCAGTAAGAAGTTAGATCACCTGGGACGTGAGAAATGTGACCACCGGAAGAGAGACTATAATCCTGTCCATATAAAAACTCTCAGCCAGTCTCCAATCAGGGAGACAGGTTTTTTGGAGGAGCTCATTCCCCTGTCTCCTGTATGTCAATATACAATAAAACCCTCTTGCTGCTCACCTCACCCATCTCAGTTTCGGCTTTTGCAGCAAGGAGCTCAAATCCGTGATTTGTGGTAACAACAATGTCACTGAGTGTGAGTTTTTCTCCAAATCAAATAAGCCCCACCAGTGGAGAAGCTGCTGGTTTTCCTGGTCAGCCCCACCTGGTAGAACTGCCACACCTACTGAGCTGGGCACGGGGATGGCAGCATCTCTAGACAAGAATGTCACAGATTTTTGTTGTTCCTACATGAAGTTCAGAAATTTTTCATGAATAATTGCTTTTCAATTTATTGGTTGCTTTTGGTCAATTTCCAGAGCTCAGAAATGCCTGTTTTTGACAATTTTGCCCGGTTTAGTCATTGTTCTCAGGGAAAGGATTTGTCAACCACTTCAGTCACACCACTCATGTATAATTTATTTTTAATTCTTTATAATCTCATTATACTTCCTACTTATTTCTCAGATTTTGTTTTCTTACCTTTCAGTTTCTATTTTTGGCTTTTTATTGTATTTTTCTGGAAAGGCCAGAATTAAGGCAATAACATCCTCTATGAATATTATATTGTGACTATAATTATACAAAATGCATGTTAAGACAGAATGAGAATGCCCAAAATGTGAATGATACTCATATTAGGGTATGAGATTACGGGTGTTTTCTTCTTAATTTTTTGTACTGCTATTATATTAGTATTCTTGATACATGGTGGCTATTGGCATCTCATCCTCCACGAAGAACTTGTAAATGAGGGGAATTAGGCCACCATTGGTGGGTCAAAGGAGTTCCTGGGTGGTGGAAACAGTTAAGCACTCTGCTACTAGCCAAAAGGTTGGCAGTTTGAAGCCACTCAGAGGCACCTGGGAAGAAAGGGGCCTGGTGATCTGCTTCTCGAAAGTCAAGTCTTGAAAATCCTATGGAGCACGGTTCTACTAGGACACACACAGGGTCGCCTTGAGTCAGAACTGACTAGATGGCAACTGGTTTTGGTGAGTCAATGCAGGGATATACAAAGATGGCATAAACAAGGAAATGGCTCCCAGGCCACCTAGGCTTGATGGTAACCTGTCAATGTCTCCAAGGAACAGCTCATGGGGGGCTTTCTATGGAAGCACAGAAAAATGAGATTCACAGAGGCAGTGTTATCGGTGTCCACGCTAGCACTGTCCAGGAAGAGGGCATCTGGTGCAAAGATACAGTATGTCTAGTTTGTGTGGTATGTTATATTCCTTGTGAAGGCAGGTGTATCCAGCCAACTTATCTCCACAGCATTAGATGGTCCAATTTCATAATTAACTCCCTTGCTCTGATCCCACACACATCAATTATCCTTCTGATTACAATTTGGCTTTCCATGTAGCTTGCCTTCAAGAAGCAAATTAGCAGGCCACAGCATTTGAGTGTCCCCTTGGCAGACACTGTTCTAATTTTAAATTAGTACACCGGTGTCCAGGTGGAAACAGAGCATCAGGACAGTGTGGGTGAAATTTGAGTCTTCAGAGGGGGTCTTCAATCAGAAAAACTAGGCAGAGAGCTAATTCAGTATTTGCAATATAAAGTAAGAAGGAGCCTTAATGATAACAATGTCAGGAAAATAAAAAAAAAAATATACAAGGGACACTATATAGAGAGAATTAGCAGGATAGGGTGTCTGGCTGCCCATGAATGACGAGAAAAGAAGAACCAAATATGACACTGAGATATTAAATTCTAGATGAACAAGAAAATGGTAGTCATTAATAAAAGCAAGAAAGTCAAGAAGGGAAGTCAGTCTGGGGATAAGGAAGTTGATGATAAGGATGGGGATGAGAATGCTTCATGTCATCCTTCTTTCAACAAAGACCAAAAACAAAAAACAAAAACAAGTGAATCGGATATATATGACAATCTAAGAACCCTAATCATCAGAAGCAAACCTGAAGAATCAGATTGAGTGGCAGGTTGAAGGACAGACAACTCAAAAACAGCGGAAATGGGGAATTATGGATAGTAGGATAGCTGGGATCCTGCTAGCTGAATCTGCACAGTGCATACAGGCTGAGACAAGTAGCGACATCCCAAGCCGAAACCCATCTCGTCTGGAGCAGCCAACCAGAAGCAAATATGCATGCACCTCCAGAACCAAACAGGAGCAATACCAGGCCTGCAAAAGTTAAGTGCAAGCTCCCAACCCACCACGTGCACTGGCAACATAACTCTTCCCTCCACCAGAGATCCATGGCTCAGGAGCACTCCCTTCCCCTCACCCATCCCCCACGCCACTCTGACACCAGTCCTGCGGCATTCAACAACACCATGCCCCCCAAGCTGAGAACTCATGGCTGGGTCCAGAGGCACTCACTCTTTTGCCCAGCCACTGGCATAAGGGGTCCACGGACTTGCAGCACCCTCACCCTCACCCTTCACTCCTGCCTCAGTGCCTTGCGGGTGGATCCAACATCACACACCCTGATTAGGACAAAATGGGCATGGGATCCACCTGAAGCCCATTTTCACCTGCAATAGCCAAGTGGGAGCTGCAGATTTGTGACATTTGACACCAGCCCACCCCCTAAGAAGGGGCCTCACCCACCCCCACCAGGGCCCTGAGGGCTGGCAGTACCACCCATTCCATTGAGCTGATCATGACTAGGGCCTGAGAATTAGTGGTGCCTCCCAATCCCTCCAGCAATGGCACCAGGTGCCCAAAGACCGGCTGCACTACCCCCTCCCTCGCCACTACACGCTTTAGCAGACTGGGGCACACTATCCATTCACGCACCTGGGGGCAGCCGACGGCCCCCTGCTTTGCCCTCCACACATTCCCCACTGCAACCAGAGACCTTTGCCTGCTCCAAACACCCTCATGCAGCCCTGATCTCCTAGCACTGTAGGTAAGAGTCTCCACACCACACACTCAGTGACTGACGATGCAGAAACCTGCGACCTGAACAACTGCACCCCTGCAAGAACAATGAAGAGACTTCCAAGTTCACACACCTAGTAGCTGCTCTGACCACTTAGAGACAGGAGGTGAGAGCTTCAAGGACACCAACAATCAGATTGGCACACGTGTCCAGCCTACTTGGACATATCAAAACAAAACAAAAATACAGGGTGCAGTAAACAAACATACAATAAACAAACAAATAAATATAGATTACTGATGCCTTGGAGACAACGGTCAATATCAAATCACATAAAGAAGCAAGACACAATGGTTCCAGCAACTGACCAAAATAAAGAACCATAAAACACTCCAGAGGAAAATGAGGCAATGGAACTACTTGATAGTGAATTCAGAAGACTAATAGACAGAGCTTTCCAAGATATTCGGAAGGAGATCATGCAAAACTCAGACCAAGCCAAGGAACACACAGACAAAGCAATAGAAAAATTCAGGAAAACAACATAAGAACAAAAGGACAGAATAAATAGTCTGCTAGAAACCATACAAAAACAGAAACTAGAAATCCATAAGATTAACAATAATATTTCAGAATTAGACAACTCAACAAAAGGTTATGGGAGCAGAATTGAGACAAAGAAAGTCAGAATTAGTGAGATTCAAGATAAATTCTTTGACATCAATTTGTTTGAGGAAAAATCAGAAAAAGAATGAAAAAAAAAATAAAGCCTAAGAATTATATGGGACACTATAGAGTTGCTAGAGTTGGAATCAACTCCACGGCAATGGGTTTGGTTGGTTTGGATCAAGAAGATAAACCTATAAGAGATCGGAGTACCAGAACAGAGAAGGGATAACAGAAAACAGAGAGAAATGTTGAAGATTTGCTGGCAGAAAACTTCCCTAATATCATGAAAAACGAGAAAATATCTATTCAAGAAGCTCCATAAACTCCATACTGGATAGACCCCAAAAGAAAGTCACTAAGACATATAATCAAACTTGACAAAACCAAAGACAAAGAAAGAAGCCTGAGAGCAGCTAGGGATAAACAAAAAGTCACCTACAAAGGAGAACCAATAAGACTAAGCTCAGATTACTCAGCAGAAACCATGCAGGCAAGAAGGCAATGGGATGACATATATAAAGCCTTGAAGGAAAAAAAAATTGCCAGCCAAGAATTATACATCCAGCCAAACTCTCTCTCAAATGTGATGGTGAAATTAGGTCATATCCAAATAAACAGAAGCTAAGAGAATTTGTAAAAACCAAACCAAAATTACAAAAAATATTAAAGGGAGTACTCCAGTTAGAGAATGAACATCAGACAACATTCCAAGACTAGAACACAGGACAGATATCAACCCAGACAGGGAATTCACAAAAACAAATTAAAGCTAAAAGACTGAAAATAGGCAAACAGTGATGTCAATATGTAAACAACAATGTCAAAACAAAAAAGAGGGAATAAACGCAGTAGTCACAGAACTTCCAAATGAAGAGGAAGTCAAGGAGATATCAAGAAATAAAACACTTGTTTAAACTTAGAAAAACAAAGGTAAATTTCAAGGTAACCAGAAAGGAAGCTAACAAATCAGCCCATTAAAATAAAAAAGAAGAAAAACAAATACTCAGCGAACACAAACCAACAGTAATAAAAGAGATGAAAGAAAATACATAAACAAAAAGGACTCAGCACAGAAAATTAAGTGGAACAAAGAAACCCTCACCACAAAAAAAAAAAAAAAATCAAAACGACAGCAGTAAACTCATACCTATAAATAATTACACTCAATGTAATGGCCTAAATGCACCAGTAAAGAGACAGAGAGTGGCAGAATGGATAAAAAAATCACGATCCATCTATATGCTGTCTACAGGAGACACACCTTAGACACAAAGACATAAACAAACTAAAAGTCAAAGGATGGGAAAAATATATATCAAGCAAACAATACCCAAAAAAGAGCAGGAGTGGCAATATTAATCTCTGATAAAATAACCTTTAAAGCAAAATCCACCATAAAGCATAAGAAAGGACATATATAATGATTAAAGGGTCAATACACCAGGAGGACATAACAATAATTAACATATACATACCTAATGACACGACTCCAAAATACGTAAGACAAACTCTAACGGCACTGAAAAGAGAAATAGACAGTTCCACAATGATAGTAGGAGACTTCAACACACCACTTTCAGTGAAGGACAGAACATCTAGAAACAAACTCAGTAAGTAAAGATACAGAAGATATAATGCCACAATCAACCAACTTGACCTCACAGACATATACAGAACACTCCACCCAAGAGCAGCAAAGCATACATTTTTTTCCAACACACATGGAACATTTTCCAGAATAGATGACATTTTAGGCCACAAAGCAAGCCTTAAGAAAATTGAAAATATCAAAATAATACAAAGCACTTTCTCTGATCATAATGCCATAAAAGCAGAGATCAATAACAGAAACAGCAAGGAAAAAAAAAATTAAATGAATGGAAACTGAACAACACCTTGCTTAAAAACTACTGGGTAACAGAAGAATTAAAGGATAGAATAAAAAAATTCATAGAACTGAATGAGAATAAAAGCACATCTTACCAAAACCTTTGGGACATAGCTAAAGCACTGCTTAGAGGTCAATTTATAGCAATAAAATGCACACATCAAAAAAGAAGAAAGTGTCAAAATCAAAACAACTACAACTTGAACAAATAGAAAGAGAGCAGCAAAAGAAGCCCTCAGGCACCAGAAAAAAGGAAATAATAAAGATTAGAGCAAAAAAAATGGAGAATAGAAAAACAACAGAAAGAATCAAGACCAAAAGATGAACAAAATCAACAAACCACTGGCCAAATTGACAAAAGAAAATCAGAAAGGAAGTAAATAAGGCAAATAAGAAATGAGATGGGTGATATCACAGCAGATCCAACTGAATAAAAAGGATCATGAAAAATGGTACTCCAACAAATTTGAAAACCTAGAAGAAATGGACAAATTTCTAGAAACATACTACCTACCTAAACTAAAACAAACTCGAGGTAGAAAAACTAAACAGAGCCATAACAAGAGAAGGGATTGACGAGGTAATTAAAAAAAAAAAAAAATCTCAACAATAAAAAGCTCTGGCCCAGATGGCTTCACTGGAGAATTCTACCAAACTTTCAGAGAAGAGCTAACACCAGTACCTCTCAAGCTATTTCAGAGCACAGAAAAGGAAGAAATACCCCGAACTCAGTTCTATGAAGCCAGCATATCCCTGATACCAAAGTCAGTCAAAGACACCACAAAGAGAGAAAACTACAGACCAATATCCCTCATGAACACAGACACAAAAATTCTCAACAAAATTTTAACCATATCAGAAAAATAATACATCATGACCAAGAGGACTCATACCAGGTACGAAGGGATGGTTCAACACTAGAAAATCAATCAACGTAATCCACACATTTAAGAAAAACAAAAGAAAAGAACCACATGATCTTATTGATTGATGCAGGAAAGGCATTTGAAAAAGTCCAACATCCATTACCGATTAAAACTCTCAACAAAATAGGAATAGAAGGGAAATTCCTCAACATAATAAAGGACATTTATACAAAACCAACAGCCAACATCATTCTAAACAGAGACTGAAAGCATTCCCCTTGAGAATGGGAACTAGACAAGGATGCCGTTTATCACCACTCTTATCCAACATTGTGCTGAAAATCCTAGCTAGAGCAATAAGGCAAGAAACAGAAATAAAGGGCATCCAAATTGTTAAGCTAGAAGTAAAACTATCCCTACTCATAGATGATATGATCTTATACACAGAAAATCCCAAAGAATCCACAAGAAAGCTACCAGAACTAATACAAGATTTCAGCAAAGTATCAGGATATGAGATTAACACACAAAAATCAGTTGGATTCCTCTACACCAACAAAGAGAACTTTGAAAAGGAAATCACCAAATCAATACCATTTAAAACAGCCCCCAAGAAGATAAAGTACTTAGGAATAAATCTAACCCAAGACATAAAAGACCTATACAAAGAAAACTATAAAACACTACTGCAAGAAACTAAGAGATCTACATAAGCAGAAAAACATAACATGCTCAGGAATAGGAAGACTCAACACTGCGAAAATGTCAATTCTACCCAAAGCAATCTATAGATACAATGCAATTCCGATCCAAACTGCAACAGCATTCTTTAACAAGATAGAAAAACAAATCACCAACTTTATAAGGAAAGGGAAGAGGCCTTGGATAAGCAAAGCATTACTGAACAAGACGAACAAAGTGGGAGGCCTCACAGTATCTGATTTTAGAACCTATTATACAGCCACAGTAGTCAAAACAGCCTGGTACTGGTACAACAACAAACACATAGACCAAATGGAACAGAATTGAGAACCCAGACATAAACCCATCCATCTATGAGCAGCTGGTATTTAACAAACAGCTAAAGTCCATTAAACGGGGAAAAGACAGTCTCTTTAACAAATGGTGCTGGCAAAACTGAATGTCCATCTATAAAAAAATGAAACAAAAGCTATACCTCACACCATAAACAAAAACTAACCCCAAACGGATCAAAGACCAAAATATAAAATCAAAAACTATACAGATCATGGAAGAAAAAACAGGGTCAATGCTAGGGGCCCCAATGTACAGCATAAATAGGATACAAACCATAACTAGCAATGCACAAACACCAGAAGAGAAACTAGATAACTAGGAACTCCTAAAAATTAAACACTTATGCTCATCAAAAGACTTCACCAAAAGAGCCTGGGAAAAAAATTTTGACTACAACATATCCATCCCATAAGGGTCTAATCTCTAAAATCTACAAGGTACTGTAACACTTCAAAAACAAAAAGACAAATAATCCAGTTAAAAAATAGACAAAGAATATGAACAGATACTTCACCAAAGCAGACAGACAGCTAATAGACACATAAGAAAATGCTTGTGATCATTAGCCATTAGAGAAATGCAAATCAAAACCACACTGAGATACCATCTCACCCTGACAATACTGGCAGTAATCCAAAAAACACAAAATAACAAATGTTGGAGAGGTTGTGGGGAGATTGTAACTGTTAAACACTACTGGTGAGAATGTAAAATGGTACAACTAACAACTCTGGAAAACAATATGGCGTCCTTAAAAAGCTAGAAATAGAAATACCATACAATTCAGCAATCCCAATCCTAGGAATATACCCTAGAGAAATAAGAGCCATACACAAATAGACATATGCACACCGATATTCAGCTGCAGCACTATTTACAATAGCAAAAAGATGGAAACAATCTAAATGTTCATCAACAGATGAATGGATAAACAAAATTATGTTTCCATTTACATTGTATGAGACCACTACTATAAGAACTCAAGAAAAGGTTTATACACAGAAAAAAAGCTTATGACGGTGGAGAGGGAGTGGGAGGAAAATTACTAACTAGACAGTGGATAAGTGTTAACTTCAGTGAAGGGAAGGACAACACACAATATAGGAGAAATCAGAACAACTGGACCAAAAGAAAAAAAAAAAAACATAGATGCTTCCTAGACACATCCAAACACTTTGAGGGACTGGGTAGCTGGGGCACGGGGCCGTGGAACATGGTCTCAGAGGACATTGAGGTCTACTGGCGTAACATAGCTCATAAAAAAAAATGTTCTACATCCCACTTTGGTGAGTAGCCTCTGGAGTCTTAAAAGCTTCCAGGTGGCCATCTAAGATACATCTATTGGTCCCCATCCCATCCAGAGCAAACAACCATGAAGAGTAGTTAGATGCTTCCGGTGGACCCTCTTACAACAAAGACCTGAAAAAACAAGTGATTCGATTATATATGGTAATCTGGGAGCCTTGAACATCAAAGGCAGACATGAGGAACCAGACCGAGTGGCAGTGGGAGGGAGAGACGGTTTGGAAGTAGCAAGGAGTTGCCAGACCTAACCCAGCGAGAGCCTGAGCCCTTCAGGCCTGAGCAGCTCAGGGGAGAGTGGTGAGGCAGACAAGCAGTCATGCTCGGGTGGCACGTTTTCTGCACCAGGAGAGACCCAGTACCAGAGAGTCTACACAGCCACCCAGAACCAGTAAGAAGCAGCCTTCCACGGAAGATAAGTACTTGCGTACAGCTTACCGCGTGGATCAAAAACACCCCCTTAGGGAAAAACCTCTCTCCCATTTACCTCCCCGCTCCCTGCTCTACACTGGGTCCCAAACTGGCTTCAGCAATTGCCAAGTCTCCTGGGACAGAAGTAGGATCCGTCACACGCCCGGAGCCATTCTCCCTGGCTTGGAGAGGGAACAAATGAACAAAAAGGGGAAAAAATAAACTGCCAGCTCCCTTAAGCCACGAACCCAGGGTAGGCACAGCTCCTTTGCCTAGGTACAGGCATAACGGATCCATAGACTTTGAGTGCCTTTCTTCCTGCATAGACTTGTGTAGGCCCATCTCAACAAAATAGGCCCTCATTACCAAAGTGCAACAGGGTATATACCAGAACTCTAACTTCAACTGTTTCAGCTGGGAAGTGGCAGGTTCTTGACATTTGACACTGCTCTGCCCTTAAGCAGGGTCTTCACCTACTCACCTCAGGGACGCAAGGACTGGTGGCTCCACGCATGCCACCTAGCCACCTCCAAGAGGGGCCCACGAATAAGAGGGGCCCCAAGTCCTTACAGCCAACAGCATTAGGAGCTCATATTCCAGCTGCAAAACCCACCCACATACACGCTCGAGGGAACAGGGACACGCCTTCCTCCTGGACACTCGGGCTTGACCGTCAGCCCCGCCTTGCCCAGAGCGCGTGCCCCTGCTGCAGCCAGACGCCTATGGCTACACCAATCAGCCATGCCTGGCTAGGACTGTAAGTGAGAGCCTACACCACACACTTAGTGGCTATCTATGCGGGCATCTGAGCCGAATCCATACAGGAGGAGTGGGCAGATTCCTGAGCTCACATACCTAGTAACAGATCTAAACACCTGGAGACAGGACATGAGAGCTTCAAAGGTGCCAGTAATAAAACTAGCTCATACGAGCAGCCTATTTGGGCATATCAAAACAAAACAAGAAGCTAGAACACAGTAAGCAAACATAAAATAAATATAACAACTTATTGATGGCTCAGAGATAACAGTCAATATCAAATCATAAAGAGGCAATCCATGATGGCTTCAGCAAGCTCCCAAAATAAAGAACCTAGGAATTTTCCAGAGGAGGAAAATTTCTTGGAATTACCGGAGGCAGAACACAAAACATTAACATACAGAACTCTTCAAGAAATTAGGAAGGAAATTAAGCAAAATGCAGAACACACAATAGAGGAAATTAAAAAGATTAGAGAAGAGCATAATGACAAATTGACAGGCTGCAAGAATCCATAGAGAGACAGTAATCAGAAATCCAGAAGATTAACAACAAAATTTCAGAATTAGACAAATTGATAGAAAGTCATAGGAGCAGAATTGAGGCAATGGAAATCAGAATTAGTGAGACTGAAAATAAAGCACTTGACACCAACTTATTTGAGGAAAAATCTGATAAAAGGATTTAAAAAAAAAAAATGAAGAAACCCTAAGAATTATGTGGGACTCTATCAAGAGGAATAACCTATGACTGACCGGAGTACCAGAAAGGGAGGGGATAGCAGAAAATACAGAAAGAATTGTTGAAGCTTTGTTAGCAGAAAACTTCGCTGATATCACGAAAGATGAAAAGATATCTATCCAAGATGCTCATCGAACCCCACATGAGGGAGATCCCAAAAGAAAGTCACCAAGACATAGTATAATTAAACTTGCTAAAACCAAAGATAAAGTGAGAATTTTAAGAGCAGCTAGGGATAAACAGAAAGTCAACTACAAAGGAGAGTCAATAAGACTAAGCTCAGACTACTCAGCAGAAACCATGCAGGCATGAAGCAATGGGAAGACATATATAAAGCCTTGAAGGAAAAAAACTGCTAGCCAAGAATTATATATCCAGCAAAACTGTCTCTCAAATACAATGGCAAAATTAGGGCATTTCTAGATAAACAGAAGTTTAGGGAATTTGCAAAAACCAAACAAAAATTACAAGAAATACTAAAGGGAGTCCTCCGGTTAGAAAGTCATTAACATCAGATAACAACCCAAGACTAGAACACAGGACAGAGCAACCAGATATCAACCCAGATAAGGAAGTCACAAAAGGAGATCAAAGCTAAAACACTGAAAATAGGGAAACAGATGTCAATATGTAAAAGATGACAACATCAAAACATAAACAAGAGACTTAAAAAATGTAGACATAGATTTTTCATATGTAGAGGAAGTCAAGGCAATATAAAGAAATAAAAGACTGGTATACACTTAGAAAAATAGGGGTAAATATTAAGTTAATCACAAAGGAAACTAACAATCCTACAAGTCAAAATAAAAAACTAGAAAAATGTAAAGACTCAGCAAACACAAAATCAGCAACAATGAAAAACATAAAAAGAAAATATATAAAGAATAATGACTCAGCACAGAAAATTAACTGGAACAAAGAAACTGTGAACAATGCACAAAAAAAGACATCAAAATGACAGCACTAAACTCATACCTATCAATAATTACACTCAATGTAAATGGACCAAGTGGACCAATAAAGAGACAGAGAATGGCAGATTGGATAAAAAAAAACAATCCATCTATATGCTGCCTAAAAGAGACACACCTTCGACTTAAAGACATCAACAAACAAACTCAAAGGATGGAAAAAAATATATCAAGCAAACAACACTCAAAAAAGAGGAGGAGTGGCAATAATAATCTCTGACAAAATAGACTTTAAAGTAAAATCCACCACAACGGATAAGGAAGGACACTATATAATGATTAAAGGGTCAATACACCAGGAGGAAACAACTATAATAAGTATTTACGTACCCAACAACAGGGCTCCAAAATACATAAAACAAACTCTAACAGCATGGAAAACAGAGATAGACAGCTCCACAATACTAGTAGGAGACTTCAACACACCACTTTTGGTGAAGAACAGAACATCCAGAAAGAAGCTCAACAAAGACACGGAAGAGCTAAATGCTACAATCAACCAACTCGATCTCACAGACATATACCGAACACTCCACCCAAGAGCAGCCAAGTATACTTTCTTTTCCGATGCACATGGAACATTCTCCAGAACAGACCACATATTAGGCCATAAAGCAGCCTTAACAAAATCCAAAGCATCAAAATATTACAAAGCAGCTTTTCTGACCATAAAGCTATAAAAG
>NW_004443954.1:20686120-20700925 GCF_000243295.1 Trichechus manatus latirostris | reverse complement strand
AAGCTTGCAAGCGGCCATCTAAGATGCATCAATTGGTCCCAACCACCTGGAGTAAAGGAGAATGAAGAACACCAAAGACACAAGGAAAGTAGTAGCCCAAGAGACAGAAAGGGCCACCTAAACCAGAGACTTCATCAGCCTGAGACCAGAAGAACTAGATGGTGCCCAGCTACCACCAACGACTGCCCTGACAGGGAACATAACAGAGAGTCTCCGATGGAGCAGAAGAAAAACGAGGTGCAGAACTCAAATTCTAGTAAGAAGACCAGATTTAATGGTCTGACTGAGACTACAGGTACCCCAGAAAGCATGGCCCCTGGACTCTCTATCAGCCCAGAACCAAAACAATTTCCGAGGCTAACTCTTCAGACAGGGATTGGACTGGACTGTGGAACATAAAGTGACACCCATGAGGAGTGTGCCTCTTAGCTCAAGTAGATACAAGAGACTAAACGGGCAGCTTCTGTCCCGAGGTGAGACGGGAAGGCAGAGAGGGTTAGGAGTTGGTTGAATGGGCATAGGGAATCAGGGGTGGAAAGTAGGAGTGTGCTGTCACAGTATGGGGAGAGCAATTACACATAACAATGTATCTATAAATTTTTGTATGGGAAAAAATAAAAAATAAAAAGACCAAACTTACCGGTCTGACAGAGACTGAAGGCACTCCCAAAACTGACCCAGAATTTAAACCATTCCTGAAGCCTACTTTTCAGACAAAGATTAGACAGGCCTATAAAACAAAAAATAACACACGTGAGGAACATAGGTAAATAAAATATAAAAGAGCAAAGGGGCAACTCCTGTCCAAAAGCAAGATAAGAAGGCAGAAAGGGACAGGAGCTGGACGAACGGACACAGGGATCCCAGGGTGGAAAGAGGCACATGCTGTCACATTGCGGGGATTGCAACCAATGTCACAAAACAATATGTGTATAAATTTTTGAATGAGAAATTAACTTAAGCTATAAACTTTCACCTAAAGCACAGTAAGGGAAAAAAAAATCTTCCTGAAACAAAAACAAAAGAAGAATAGTGGTTTCTTATTCTCATGCTACAGGAAAAGATGAAAGGATGCATATAAATAATTTAAGGGATAGGAACAAAACAAAGCTGATATTTGACCGACAAGAGTTTCTCAGTTAACTAAAAAGGAGGCTCATGTGTTGAGAGTGACGTGCAAGGGAAACTTGGTAACACAGCTGTAGAGAAATGTATACGCCTGTATTTCTTTTAAATGAGGCTGGTCTGTCATTTGCAGGGTTTATGTTTGTGAATGCTCTGAAGTTTCTGCTCTTACAAACAAACAGCAAAGTTTGTCTAATCAATAAAGAAGTTCAAAGTCACAAATCTAACATGAAGATACTCTAATTTATATTCCCTTAAAGGAGTCAAAGGTTAATAGTAACTTGGCAAAAGCAATAGCAGCAGCTGATTAATCTGGTCCTAGGTAAATTCTGGCAGTGATTAAGAGAAAAATATTATGGTGTTAGACCAGGTTCACACAAACCCTGCAGTACTCTTTTCTGTGTTTCCTTTTCTGCTAGAAAGTAAACTTAAGGGATGTTCTCCTAGGTCTTTGCCAGATGGAAGGATGCTGTTGTTAGGTACCACTGAGTCTGCTCCAGCTCATGGCAAGCCCATGTACAAGTGAACAAAACTTTGCCCATTCCTGTGCCATCTTCATTGGTATGTTCCAGTTTGTTATTGCAGCTACTATGTATTGTGAGTGCCTTCCAACCAAGGGAGCTCATCTTCCAGTACTGTATCAGACAATGTTCTGTTGTGATCCATAGGGTTTTCACTGGCTAATTTTGAGGAGGAGATCACCAAGCCTTTCTTCCTAGTCTGTCTTAGTCTGGAAGCTCCACTGGAATATGTCCACCATGGGTGACCCTGCTGGTATGTGAAATACCAGTGGCATAGCTTCCAGCATTATAGCAACAAGAGTTCTACCCCAGTAAGAATACAACAGAAGGGTGTTTTGACCTTGGAGAAGACAAACAGGAAAGCTCACAGCACAACTGGAGGCACACCAGACATGCAGCTTAAAGAGGAGGTAGGCTACAGTATAAGACAGGTGCTCTCTGTACCCAGATTCTAGATTTTTTAACCAGTTCAAGCGGGTTATCAGTAAGTACTGTATTTTATGTGAAATTATATAGTTATATTTTTCCATAAAATCTTTTTTTTTTGCTTATGAACGCACACAGTCCCATTCATGAAGGAGAAACAAGAGCCCTAGGAATTCCCAAAAATGGAAACCGAAAGAAAAACAGTTGGGTGTATTTTAAATCTATCCCTCAAAAGCATTTTCAGATAATGTCAGATAACATTACATTTTAGTTACATAGTAATTCAAGATGCTATGGGGAGTGAACACCCACAGCACTACCAAATGATAGTCAGCTGTCTCGCAAGAGCCTAAGAAAAGAAGGCATGTTGGGCAGAGTGGGTAGATCAGTGCAAACTTCCCACCACTGCCCTCTAAACCTCAGACTATGCCACTTTGATATGGACTATTTTCTTATCCCAAAAGATAATTTCTTCTCATTAATTATCCCCAAACTCTCTAAGCCACTAGAAATAATCTGCTTTATGTAACGTCAACTGATTTAATCACATGTAACTACTTCAGAGCAGCACCTACACTCGTGTTTAATCACATAACTGGGCATCATAGCCTAGCCAAGTTGACACAAAATGGATCATCACACCAGCCTGGCATTTACTTGGTGCTCAGCAACTACTGGACAAATGAACGAATCATATCAACTGGTTCAGTGGGTTTCTCTTAAGTTGAATTCTGTTTTCTGTACCTTCATTCAAAAGTTTAAAAGTTTTTTTGTTTGTTTTGTTATCTGTTTAAATAAAAGAAAAAGATCAAAGAGAACAAAAATAAAAGCACTCTATTCCAACAAATTAGAATATGACATAATAAGAAATGATCAATAGTTATTTATTTTAATAGAACATGCTATACCGTTGAATTTATAGTGAAACAAAACAAAAAAATCCAACAATGAACAAACAAGTTTAGAATCAGAGGGGGTGTGTGAAGTGATACCACAGAGCAAAGAATTTGAGGTTTTCTTCCATCTGGATGGAAAAGTGACTACCCACGATGGTCGAATCAATTCAGCTTCATAATGACCCTCTAGGATAGAGGAGAACGGCCCCATAGAGTTTCTGAGGCTGTAAATTTTACAGAAAGAAGCAATGGTGGGACAGTGGTTGAGCACTTGGCTGCTTACCAAAAGGTCAGTTGGAATTCACCAGCCGTTCTGAGGCAGAAAGATGTGTCAACCTGCTTCTCTAAACATTACGGCCTTGGAAACCCTATGCAGTGGTTCAACTCTGTCCTATAAGGTCACTATGAATCAGAATCAACTTGATGGCAATGGGTTTAATCTTTAAGGAAGCAGACTACCGTATCTTTCTTCTGCAGAGCAGCTGGTGTGTTTGAACCGCTGATTTTTAGGTTAGCAGCCAAGCACTTAACCACTGCACCACGAGGACTCCTTCACTACTCTGTTGTGATCCACAGGGTATCCACTGCCTAATTTTCAGAAGTAGATTGCCAGGCCTTTCTTCCTAGTCTTTTTAGTCTGGAAGCTCCACTGAAACGTGTCCTCCATGGGTGACCCTGCTAGCATTTGAAACACCAGTGGCATAGCTTCCAGCATTATAGCAACATGCAAGCTACCATAGTAGAACAAACTGACAGAGGGGTGGTGGTGACAGTTGTTAGTATAATTTTATTCCCCTTCCACACAACAAATCCTAAACCCACTTTCCCTGCCCTACTAACCCTGCAAACTGCTCTGCATTATTATTTTTGTGATAATGAAAGCAATTAGGCCAATCCTGGCCCAAGCACTTCTGTCGCTCCCTGTACTCTCAGCCTTCAATCCACCTCCTTCTCCAGCTTCATTTCCTGCACTCTTCTTCCTTTCCCAAATTCTCTGCCCTCTCCTCCCTCCACCACTGGTACCCAGATCATATCAGCCCAGCAGAGGGAATCTTCTCCCTCCTCCTGCAGGAGTGTGTCTCCCTGGTCTGAACCCACAGCACTGTCTTCTCATCTGTAAGGAGCATTTACCAAGTTCATTTTCATTCCTGTGTTTGCCCCTCTGCCTCTCCCACTAAGACTTGAGGTCTTAACAGGAAGACATATTTTGTCTTTCAACCTTGAACCCCTAACACACTGCCTGGCACATAGTTAGAAGTTTAAGAAATGTTTGTTGAGTGAATGAATGAATGAATGCTGTATAGTTAAGAAAAATAATCACCTAACTCCCCAGGCTGCACTTTTCTGATTGGTGACTGCTCATCAACTCTTCACATGGTGTCATGGTTTTCAGGCCTTAACTCGCCTTGGTTGCTCTTCTCCTAGAAAATAAAATTAAAAATTAAAAACCAAAAACACCCTCCCATTATTGAAATCCTCCTGCAAGTGTGTTCAGAACTGAATGCAATATACAAGATGTGATCCAAGGGTGCAGAACACAGCAGAAATAGCACCTCTACTGCTGTCTAGAATTAGCTTATTCAGGAAACTTTAAGTACAATTATTGGTTTTTGGCAGTCTCATCACCATCACATTGAATTTACAGTCACCTAAATAAGGTCGCTATGAGTCGGAATCGACTTGATGGCAATGGGTTTTGTTTTTTAAACCCACTACACAGAAGAAAGGCCTGGCAATCTATTTTTGAAACATCACAGAGCACGGTTCTACTTCTGAACACACGGGGTCGCCATGAGTCAGAATCAACTCCACTCCACCCCCCCCCCATGTTAATCTCACATCTGCTGAAGGGTAACAGCCTCTGCCATTGCCAGTGTTTGTACCGCTTTTAAACCTCGGTGATATCGCCTTCCACTCCATCTCACAGAAATACTTAGACCCTAACAAGACCCCCCAGTATATGGCCTGCCTCCCAGCTTCAATTCCCCCAGGAGCATGCCCAGTCCCTTCACGGAGTCCTTCTAGGGGACTTTCCTAGCCCTCAGCACATCCATACTTCTTCCCAGCCTTGAATTTTGACTATGGCCTTGGTTATGGCAAAGTCCTTCCCACACTTAAGGACTCCATTCACGTATTAGCTTCTCTCTGAAATGTTCTCTGTCCCCAAGGCGCCTCCCATGCTCCAAAACCCTCTGTACACAACAGCCCCAGTCAAGAAGAATCACAAGAATTTAATTAATGTGTATTTCCTCCCTCTTGATTAGCAACTCATACTGACCCAGGGTTTGGTTCAGTAGCTGGCGCATAATTCGTACTCAATAAATGTTTTTGGAATGAATGAATAAAAATATTAATTCATTTTTTTTAACTCTTTTCCAAAACTGAAAAATTAAATTGAAAATAATATATTGTGTGAGTAATTTTCATCCTCCGTCTTTGAAAATGGCCTGCTATGGGTTGTTTTTGTTTGTTTCTTCTGCATTACAATATAAAGCTGTCGGTTAAATAACATGAGTAAGGAGAAAAAAAGAGCAGTGCAGGCTGGTATGGCAACCTTCTGTCATCTCATAATTTCATCTGCTTTCTTCTGTCACTTGAGAGGCACCTGGGTACAAGACTTCACCAGAGAGAACGGCAATGATTTGATATTCATGCAGAGCTGACCCACCCTGAGAGTACGGGGCTGGCTTTGCTCGCTTCCCACTCCCAGATGGCTCCAGATAAAAACGATGTCTCTCTGGAAGGATGGAGGGACAGACAGCACATGGAAAACCACTACCACCACCAGTTGCCATTAAGGCAACTCTAACTCATGGCAACCTCAAGTGTGTCAGAGTAGAAATGTGCTCTGTGGGGTTTTCTTTTCTCTCTCTCTTTTTATCATCATAAAAATATATATAACACAACATTTGTCAATTTAACATTTTTCACATGTACAATTTAATAACATCAATTACATTAATCATAGGGTTAATATGTGCCATAGGGTTTTCAATGGCTGATTTTTTGGAGGAAAAAAAAAGAAACAAAACCCAAACCCACAGCTGTGAAGTCAATTCTGACTCATGATGACCTCGTGGGTTACAGAGAGAACTGCTCCTAAGGACTTTCTTGGCTCTAATCTTTATGGAAGCAGACCACCAGGCCTTCCTTTTGCATAGCTGCTGGGCAGGTTCAAAGCACCAGCCTATAGGTTAGGAGATGAGTGCAAACCCTTTGCACTACCCAGAGTACCTCCAGAAATGGCTTCTATCAAGCAGCAGGTGAACACTACACTTTCTGCACCAACATGCTTCTGTAAGAGGAAGCTGTGGCAAAGTATAATGAAGATTCAATAAACCTTACTGCCTGCTGGTCCTCTTAGACACTCCTTCGGAGTTTCAACTGCTATCTAAAACTATTGCTAATGTTGACACAATTTAGCCTAACTAGCAAGAATCCAGCATCAGAAAAGAAGCATTTAAGTTATAAATGAGACGTGTTGATATGAAAACACAGCTTCCCTGTGTCTTGATTTCAATCAGTATTTTTCTTATTTCATTTTTACAAGTGACCAAATCTACCCAAATATTGAAAAAATAATAATTTTTATTCACCAACCCTCACCTGAAAACGTGTCTTTTAAATATATACATTTGCTTGCTGAAAGTGAAGAGGACTTGAAGCACTTACTGGTGAAGATCAAAGACCACAGCCTTCAGTATGGATTACACTTCAACATAAAGAAAACAGAAATCCTCACAACTGGACCAATAAGCAATGTCATGATAAACAGAGAAAGGACTGAAGTTGTCAAGGATTTCATTTTACTTGGATCCACAATCAACACCCATGGAAGCAGCAGTCAGGAAATTAAAAGACGCATTGCGTTGAGCAAATCTGCTGCAAACGACCTCTTTAAAGTGTTGAAAAGCAAAGATGTCACCTGGAACACTAAGGTGCGCCGGACCCAAGCCATGGTATTTTCAATCACATCATATGCATGCGCAAGCTGGACAACGAATATGGAAGACGGGAGAAGAATTTATGTCTTTGAATTGTGATGCTGGCGAAGAACATTGACTATACCATGGACTGCCAAAAGAACGAACAAATCTGTCTTGGAAGAAGTATAACCAGAATGCTCCTTAGAAGGAAGGATGGCGAGACTACGTCTTACATACTTTGGACATGTTGTCAGGAGGGATCAGTCCCTGGAGAAGGAGAGCACGGCTGGTAAAGTAGAGGGTCAGTGAAAAAGAAGAAGACCCTCAACGAGATGGACTGACACAGCGGCTACTACAATGGGCTCGAGTATAACAATGACTGTGAGCATGTTTCGTTCTGTGGTGCATAGGGTTGTTATGAGTTGGAACTGACTTGACAGCACCTAACAACAACAATAACAAATATATACATTAATATCTACAACTACTAGAAGCAAGAATACACCAAACCAGAGGCTTCACAGCCTTGTGCAGAGCTCTAGGGACCATGGAGGCTTTCAGCCCCTCACACCTGCCGAGTACAGCGTATCTGTTTTTTTATTGTTTCACCATCAGTCGTTCACAAAAAAGAGCCAATTGAGTTAAAAAGCTTGAAAATCACTACACTAAAAAACAGAAATTGAAGGGCAACAGGATGTTGTGGAAAAGGCGCAGGGCACAGATCAAGCAGACCTGGAGCCTGGCCCAGGCTCTGCCACTAACTAAACCTGTAGCGTTGGGCAAGCCCCAGAAACTCTCAAGGCCTCAATTTCCTCATCTGAAAACTGATAAGAATCCACCAAATGGTCCATTCCAGCTCAAAGATTCTAAAATGCAAATGAAAATTCCTGGATAATATTAGTAATCACTTGTAGATATGTAAACACAATCTCTATTTCAGATGTTTTTAAAGGAATTTTATTTCATAATAGTGATTAACATTCTATGTAATGACTGTAATGTGTGGGAGTCATCTATCTTTAGATCGTGTTTCTGATCGTGGGTGCTTAATCTCAGTGCGTCCTATGAATTCTGTCCCTGTTGTTTTTGGCTGTCTGATTAAAAACTGTGAATGTCTGAAACAGACCTCCTATTCAATTTGTTCAGCTTATTAATTATTTAACTTATGTGGTTCAATTAAACTGAAATGAAAGTCCCTAGCACCCCAAGGTGATTAAGAGAATACAAGCTCTAATTCATAATTCAAAAATTATAAACGTGATTGGATGAAAGATGCCTGCCTAGGAGCTCAAGGCTCTTCCATATGTCACAGCAAGTGTTTCTCTGTACTGCCAATAATTTCTTGAATATACCACTAAGTAACACTGCATTTGCCTTCTTTGAATATATTATACATAAGTCAGTAAAGCAAACATTAAAAACCAACATATGCCAGATTTTCATACATTATCTCATTTAATTTTCACAACGACCTTGTGAAATGAGTGTGCACATGTATGTGTGTATGTGTGTGTGATTTTCAGGAAATTATCAGTAAAGTTAATAACATCGCTCAGGGTCACACCTAGTAAAGGTCAGAGGTATGAAACTGAACATAGGTTTTGAAGTTCCATTCATTGTTCTACCCACTACAGTTACATTGTTTCTCTTGACAATAGCATTTTCTATGGAGGGTAGTTGGCAACTCTTAAGCATGGACTAAGCGCAGTGTAAGGGGACCGTGGCAGAAACCAGTAAAGCTCTTGCTGCCTGGGGGAAAGGGAAGGCATAGAAGACACACTAAATGACAAAGTCATACAGTCAAATTGCAAATGAGCCACATGATCCATAGTGCCATAAGAACTCAGGGAGGGGAGCAGAGCTTTGCAAGGTGAAGGTTTAAGTCTGTAAGGAGCCGAAGGCGACATTCCAAGCAAGGAGCGAGAGTGTGAGCAAAAGCTGAGAAGCAAAAATGAAAGAGCCACACACACAGGCAAGGGTGATGTCCTGGTCCAAAGTCTGGGGCTTCAGCAGTGTTCATTTTATTGCTATGCTTCAAAACATACATCATGTTATACAGATTCTTTTGTACGCAAATATTACAATGAGGAGATTTAGCAAGACATATTCAGGGAACAATGAATATAACTTTTCTGGGGTACAGTGCCTATAGTTTGAGGAGAAGGAAATAAGATTTGGCAGATAGATTGAGGTCAAAATGAGAACTGACTTGACTACAAGAAAACAATTAACAGTCAAGGACAACAATAACATTACAAAAAATAAAATTTTTCATGTAAGAGTTAATTTCATGTCTTTGCAGATATGAAAACACTCTTTTTCACTAATTACAACAAATTATCTTGAATGAATAATCCTGGGAATCTTACATATTTATCTGATTTTCGTCTACAAGGTGGTCAGTGACAGTGCACATTAAATGAGACTAAAGTCTTGGGCCACCACCCACCTGTCAGTTTGTCCTACTGTGGTGGATTGCATGTTGCTGTGATGCTGGAAGTTATGCCACCAGAATTTCAAAGACCAGCAGGGTCACCCATGATGGACAAGTTTCAGCAGAGCTTCCCGACTAAGACAGACTATGAGGAAGGGCCTTGCGATCTACTTCCGAAAATTAGCCAGTGAAAATCCTACGGATCACAACAGAATACTGTCTGAGATAGTGCTGGAAGATGAGCCCCTAGGTCGGAAGGCACTCAAAATACACAGTGGCTGCAACAATGGACTTGAGCACACCAATGATCATGAAGATGATGCAGGACTGTGCAATGTTTTGTTCTGTTATACATAAGGTTGCCATGAGTTAGAGGAGACTCAATGGCAACTAACAAGAACAACAAAGTTTTGGAAGCCCTACACAGACGCCAGGATGTATTTATTTTCATCTCTATCATCCCAGTTACCATTAAGACACATAAACATGGACTATATAAAGTGATCTAGAACTAGCAGAGGCCAGAGATGATGTCTGTCCAGTTCACTGCTATACGCCTAGAGTCTAGTATGCAGACTGGCTCAAAGTAGTCACTCAATAAATATTAATTTAATACACAGACCATATAAAGAAAGGGAGGGAAAGAAGGAGAGGAGACTGTTATTCTTATACTCTATTTCCTTTTCCCAAGAATATCTTTTCATTTTTTTACTTGAGAATTCATTCAAGAAATATTTGAGTGCCTTTTATGTGCTAGTCACTGTTCTAGATGCTGGGGGTGCAGCAGTGATCAAAATCGACAAGAAATTCCGCCCTTCATGGAACACTTTCTAATGAATGCACAACTCAGGAGTTAGTCCTTTGACATCTCTGGGTCCTGAAAAAATGTGAATAAATTCTAAAAACTGATTCTTTGTAATAAGTTTTTATTTTAACTAAACAATGTATGTGTGTGTTTATAAAAGATATTACTAGTTAGCAGTTAACAGGCATTAAAACCTTTTTGCAATCAGATCTCCCTAAACTTCTGCAGTTAAGAGCTGCCACAAATAGAAAATATTGCTCTGGTACTGGGATGAATCTTAGGAAAACTAATAAAGAAGGAAATCCATTTGGGAATAGTGATATTTTTACATTTTACATGGTTCTAGTACAGAAATGATGGCAGAACTCTTTAAAGTAATTAGAAATAACCTAAAGTAGTTTAAGCATAAAAAGGACAGATGAAAACATAATTTCATATGTCTGGGAAGTGGCTTGTGTGTGCAGCCCTCTGGTTTCATTTCAGCATAGATCGACTGAGAGGGGACAATTGCAGATGTACTCACTAGTGTGACTCCATCTTCCAGCAATCACCATCAAACTCGTCTTATTGTTTAAAAGAAAAAGGATTCTTGGACCAAGTGATTTAAAGTTACACACGCTAATGTGAGTCTTATGAATTGCTCATGAATATGCCAAATGCTATTCAGGGCTCTAGTTACAGATACTTTACTTACCTCTATTGCCAAGCTACCATTTCATTAATTTTACTTGTCTCTGCACTCTATGGGATCACTGTGTTGTGACAGAAGACAGTCCCCATTCAACATCAAGTCTATGAAGCAGAGCAAATAACACGAGCGTTCTTTCATCCTCAGGCATCTCTTTATCCCACGACAGCACATGTGCACACATACCCTTCGTAATCGGAGACCCACAGCTGAATTTGTGCTGTTTAATTAAACTGCTTTCCTTTAAATCCTAACTGGATGTCCATTCCTGGATTTGTTTACCTTTTGCTTGATTACAAAGAAGAAAGTAATCTGCTTCCCTATTTGTCTTAATTCCTAACATAATTTTTTAAAATAATTTATTTTATTTTTGTTGTTGAGAATATACACAACAGAACATACACTAATTCAACAATGTCTACATGGACAATTCAGCGACACTGATTACATTATTTGAATTGTGTAGCCAATCTCATCCTCCTTTTCCAAGTTGTTCCTCCCCCATAAACTCACTGCCCCCTAAGCTTCCTATCTAATCTTTTGAGTTGTTGTTGTCAATTTGATCCCACATAAATAGATCTTAAAAGAGCACAATGTTCAAGGCAGACATTCCTTACTAGTTAAGCTAAACTATTGTTTGGTTTTAAGAGGACTTCAGGGGATATTTTTAGCTTAATATTTAAGGTTTAAAGATTATCTCAGAGCAAGTTTCAGGGGTTCATCCAGCCTCCATGGCTCCAGAAAATCTGGATTCCATTCCACTCCTAGGTATATACCCCAAAGACTTGAAAGTAGAGACCCAAACAGATACTTGTATACCAATGTTCACTGCAGTATTATTCACAATAGCCAAAACGTAGAAACAGAGGAGGCGGAGCCAACATGGCACCCTAGACAGAGGTACCATGCTGTCCCCCTCCAGCAAAGACCCAAAAAACTAAGTAAAACAGATACAAATGTAAATTCTGGAACCCCAAGCATCAAATGAAGGGATAAAAAGCTAGATCAAACACTGAATGGAAGAAGAAACTGATGGAAAACAGAGAATGAAGAGAGATACAGAGTGGAGGCCCCGGCCAAATAATATGGCACAGCATTGCCATCTTGAAGCACAGCCATCAACGACCCCAGACAGGGAGTACAGGAAAGCAACTTTACAGAGCTCCCAACACGAGACAGAGCACCTAGTAACCAGAGAAACACGCTTTCCCACCCCTCACACTTCTGGTGAGTAGAAGCAAGAACCCTCACACCATCCTGGCGGCCCTCACCACCAGTCCACAATACAACCCCAGTCCCAGCCTGCCCCTCCCCCTCCCACCATGCAGTGCTTTTTTTTCTTTCTTATTTTTCTTTCTCCCTTCCACCTCGCCCTGTATGCCACCTTCCCCCTCCCGTTTCTGCTGACCTCTACCACACTGCCACAGCTAGAGAGCCACAGGTCATCCGGCTGCCCCGGGTATACTTTGCCCCCACTGGACGGCTCCCACTGCACTATTTTTTTTCCTTTGCTTCCTTTTCTCTCTCTCTCTATCCCACCTACCCCATATGTCACCTCCCCCACCCACTGGTCCTAGCCACGCCACCACGGCTAGAGAGCCACCATCCTGCCACCACCCCAGGTTTGTTCCACCCACACCCACTGGCTCCTGCCATGCTGCAATTTTTTTTACTTTTTTTTCCTTTCTCTTCTTTCCTTTCTACCTCCCACCTGGCTCCGTATGTCACCTCCCCTCCCTTGCTACCAGCCCCTGAGTCGGTCCAGTCCCTACTCACTGGCCCCACTGTGCCACCATTTATTTAGTTTTTTTAATTTACTTATTTATTCCTTTTTCATCCTTTTCTTTCTCCCTCCCATCTAGGCCCTTGCGTCATCTCCCCTCAATTCCCACTGGCCCTTGGGTCCACCCCGCCCCTACCTGCCAGCCCCCAATGCACTGCCAGTTTTTTTTTTCTCTTTCTTCCTTTTCTTTCTCCCTCCCAACTAGCCCTGTGCATCACCTCCCCTCATTCCCACCTGCCTCCGCTATGCTGCTGTGGCTAGGCAGCCACCAGCATACTGACCTGCCGCTGCCCCAGCTCTGCCACATCCCCACCTGCTGGCTCCCACTGCACAGCCATTTATTTTATTTTTTCCTTTTTCTTTCTACCTCACACCTAGCCCTGTATGCCACCTCCCCTCCACTTCCCACCAGCCCCGAGGGCTGCCCCTCACTCACCCACTGGCTACCCTTTTTTTTTTCCTCTCTATTTTCTTTTCTTTCTCCCTCCCACTTAGCCTCATATGCCACTTCCCCTACTTTCCCACCACCCTTACCGGGTCACCATGACTACAGCACCCAGACCCGCACTGCCCTTTCTCTCCCGCCACTCAACCAGCTGCTGAATGGTGGGAAGCAAGCCCATACTACTCCTCGTCCAACACCCCTGCCCATCTGGCCAGGGACTGCAAGTGCTCTCACACCATCGGACCAACATCAGGGGGCAGACAGCGCCTGCCCAGTCCTCCCTTTGCTACCTCACCAAACCAGTGTACAGCTAAGTGGGCTCACCCTGCCTGCTGCTACCCGGCCCCACCTGAACAAGGTGAATGAGAGCTATTGTGCTGACAGACGAGCAAGGAGCAAAGCATGCCCAGCTCGCCTGCTCTGTCGTATCAAAACAAAACGAAAAAGCAAGATGAAACAAACAATATACAATTAATAAATAAAGAAAATAGTACCTTAACATCTTGGATAAAGCAGACAACATTAAAACATTAAAAAAAAGTCGAACAAGGTGACTCCAACAGGTGATCAAAATAATCAGATAATCTTCAAGTAGAAGAAAAGGTGGCAGAGCTATCTGATATGGAATTCAAAAGACTAATATTTAGAACTTTTCAAGAGATTAGGAAAGACAGCAAGGAAAACATAGATAAAACCAAGGAAAACATAGACAAAATCATGGAAAACACAGACAAAACCAACGAAATCGTAGCCAAAATTAAGAAAAATAAGACAAAACAACAGAAGAATTCAAGAATACAAGAACAAAACATCAAGATAAATAATTAGAAATCAAACAGTAACTAGAACTCCAAAAGATAAACAACAAATTTTCAGAAATGGACAACTCATGAGAAGGTTGTAGGAGCAAATATGAAACAATGGAAGACAGAATCTGTGAGACTGAAGATAAACCCATGGACGTCAATTTCTTTTAGGAAAAATCAGAAAGGAGAACGAAGAAAATTTAAGAATTATGTGAGACACAATCAAGATAAAAAAAATAGTGGGTGACTGGAGTTCCAGCATGGGGGGGGGGGAATAGAAAACACAGAGATTGTTGAAGATTTACTGGCAGAAAACTTACCAAATACCATGAAAGACGAAAAGCTGACCATCTATAAGAAGCTCAAAGAACCCCATATAGGATAGATCCCAAAAGAAAGTCACCAAAAAATATCATAATTACACTTGCTAAAATCAAAAACAAAGAATCCTGAGTGCAGCTTGAGAAAAATAAAAAGTCACTTACAAAGGGGAAACAATAAGACTAAGCTCTAATTACTCAGCAGAAACTATGCAGGCAAGGAGGCAATGAGATGACATATAAAACATTGAAATAAAAAAAATGGCAACCAAGAATAATACATTCTGCATAACTCTCTATCACATACAACAGCAAAATTAGACATTTCCAGATAAACAAAAATGAAAGGAATTCGTAAAAATCAAAGCAAAGTTATAAGAAATACTAAAGGGAGTCCTTCAGTTAGAGAACCAACAACATCAGACAAAAACCAGAGTCTAGGATACAGAACAGCATCAGCCAGATAACAACCTAGATAAAGAACTCTCAATAACAAAACAAAGCTAAAAGACTTAAAACAGGGAAACAGAGACATTATCATGTAAATGACAATATCAAAACAATAAAAGGGGGAATAAACAATGTAGGTATAGAACTTTCAAATAGAGGGGAAATCAAGGCAATATGAAG
>NW_004443954.1:20684818-20685748 GCF_000243295.1 Trichechus manatus latirostris | reverse complement strand
AAAAAAATGACCCATCAATATGCTGCCTACGAGAGACACAAAGACATAAACATATTAAAAAACAAAGAATGAAAAAAATATATTAAGCAACAGTAACCAAAAAAGGGCAGGAGTGACAACACTAATCTCAGACAAAACAGACTTTAAGGCAAAAACAACCACAAAAGACAAAGAAGGGCATTATATAATGATCAAAGGGACAATCCGCCAAGAAGATATAACCTCAATAAATATCTATGCACTCAACGATAGGGCTCCAAAATAAAACAAACTCTAACAGCACTGAAAAGAGAGACAGTTCCACAATAATAGTAGGAGACCTCAACACACCACTCTTGGTAAAGACAGAATATCCAGAAAGAAACTCAACAAAGATATAGACTATCTAAAGGCCACAATCAACTGACTTGATCTCATAGACATATATAGAGAACAATCCACCCAACAGCAGCAAAGGATACATACTTTTCCAACGCACACAGAACATTCTCCAGAATAGACCATATTCTGGGTCACAAAGCAACCTTCAATAAAATGCAAAACACTGAAATAATATGAAGAATTCTCTCTGATCACAGCATCATAAGAAATCAGTAACAGGAAGAGCAATAAAAAAAAAAACGAGATACATGGAAACTGAATAACACCTTGCTTAAAAACGACTGTGTAATAGAAGAAATCAAAAAGGGAATTAAAAAAATTCCTAGAATCAAATGAGAATGAAAACACATCATGCCAAACCTTTGGGACACAGCAAAGGCAGTGCTCAGAGGTCAATTTACAGCAATAGATGCACATATCAAAAATGAAGGAATGAACAAAATCAAAACATTAGTTATACAACGCAAACAAATAGAAAGACAACAGCAAAAGAAGCCCATCGCCACCAGAAGAAAGGAAATAATGAAGATTAGAGCAGAAATAAAGGAA
>NW_004443954.1:20682042-20684466 GCF_000243295.1 Trichechus manatus latirostris | reverse complement strand
AAAAGGAAGGGATACTTTCGAATTCATTCTATGAAGCCAGCATAACCCTGATACCAAAACCAGGCAAAGACACCACAAAAAAAGAAAATTACAGGCCAATATCTCTCATGAATACAGTTGCAAAAATTCTCCACAAAATTCTAGCCAATAGAATTCAACATCATATCAAAAAAATACTACACCACAACCAAGTAGGATTCATACCACGTACGCAAGGATGGTTCAACATTAGAAAATCAATCAACATAATCCACCAAATAAATAGAACAAAAGAAAAGAATCACATGATCATCTCAATGGACACAGAAAGGGCATTCGATAAAATCCAACACCCATTTCTGATAAAAACCCTTAATAAGAAAGGGATAGAAGGGAAATTCCTCAACATAATAAAGGGCATCTGTGATGGTTAAGGTTGTGTATCAACTAGGCTGGCCCATAATTCTCAGTGGTTTGGCAGTGATGTAATGATGTAATCACTTTCATAATGAAATCTGATATAATGTAATCACTTCCATGATGAGATCTGCTATGAGCAGTCAATCAGTTGAAAGGGAGTTTCCTTGTGGGTGTGGCCTGCATCCAATATATGTGGTCTTTCTGGCAAAGCTCTAGGGCTTCTGCTCACTGTGGATCCTGCATCTGGCTCCTGTTTACCTGACCTCTAGCTCCTGGGACTTGAGCTAGCAGCCTACCTGCTGATCTTCAGATTCATCAACCTCCACAGCCTGTGAGATAGCAGCCTGTCAGCAGCTTAACTGCCAATCTTGGGTTTGTCAGCCCCTAAACCTATCTGAGTCAGGAGAGGCCTCCAGCCTGACCCATACACTTGGGCCTTTCCAGCCTCTACAACCATGTGAGCCATTTCCTTGCTATATAACTCTCTCTCTCTCCATCTCTGCATATATATATGTAACTTACTATATATATATGTAATTTATTATATATAAATACACTTTTCACTGGTTTTGCTTCTCTAGAGAACCAAAGCTAAGACAGCATCTACACAAAATCAGTGTAAACAAAAACAGGGAACTGCCAGAAATTCAAGTCAGATTCAGAAGAGGACATGGAATGAAGGACATCATTGCTGATGTCAGATGGATCTTGGCTGAAAGCAGAGAATACCAGAAAGATGTTTACCTCTGTTTTACTGACTATGCAAAGGCATTCGATTGCATGGATCATAACAAATTATGGATAACATTGTGAAGAATGGGAAATACAGAACTCTTAATTGCGCTCATGAGGAACCTGTACATAGGCCAAGAGGCAATCGTACGAACAGAACAAGGAATACTTTGTGGTTTAAAATCAGGAAAGGTGTGCATCAGGGTTGTATCCTTTCACCAAACTTATTCAGTCTGTATGGTAAGCAAATAATCTGAGAAGCTGGGCTATATGAAGAACAAAGGGGCATTAGGATTAGAGGAAGACTCATTAACAACCTGCAATATGTAGATGATACAACCTTGTTTCTGAAAGAGAAGAGGACTTGAAGCACTTACTGATGATCAAAGACTATAGCCTTCAGTACGGATTACACCTCAACAACATAAATAAAACAAAATCCCCACAACTGGACCAATAAGCAACATCATGATAAACAGAGAAAAGACTGAAGTTGTCAAGGATTTCATTTTATTTGGATCCACAATCAGCACCCATGGAAGCAGCAGTTAAGAAATCAAATGACATATTGCATTGGGTAAATCTGCTGCAAGGGACCTCTTTAAAGTTTTAAAAACAAAGATGTCATCTTTAAGACTAAGATGCACTGACCCAAGTCATGATATTTTCAATCATCTCATATGCATACGAAAGTTGGACACTGAATAAGGAAGACCAAAGAAGAATTGATGCCTTTGAATTATGGTGTTGGCAAAGAATATTAAATATACAATGGACTGCTAGAAGAGTGAACAAATTTGTCTTAGAAGAAGTACAGTTAGAATGTATCTTAGAAGCGAGGATGGCAAGACCTGGTTTCACATACTTTGGACATGTTAATCAGGAGAGAGCAGTCCCTAGGAAAGGACTATCATGCTTGGTAAAGGAGAAGGTCACCAAAAGAGGGGAAGACTCTCAACAAGGAGGACTGAAACAGTGGCCGTAATGATGGGTTTAAACACAGCAATGATTGCCAGTATGTTCTAGGACCGGGCAGTGTTTTGTTCTGTTGTGCATAGGGTCGCTAGGAGTCGGAACCAACCTGACGGCACCTAACAAAAACAACAACACACGAAACCAATAGCCAACATCATTCTCAACGGAGAGAGGCTGACACATTTCCCCTGAGAACAGGAACAAGAAAAGGATGACCTTTATCGCCACTCCTATTTAACACTGCTGGAACTCCTAGTTAGAACAATAAGCTGAGAAAAAGACATAAACGGCATCCAAATTAGAAAGGAAGAAGTAAAA
>NW_004443954.1:20632987-20680500 GCF_000243295.1 Trichechus manatus latirostris | reverse complement strand
GAAACATTTCGCAACATCATGAATCTGTAGGGCATTATGCTGAGTGAAATAAGTCAATCACAAAAGGACAAAGATTGTATGAGACCACTGGTATAAACACCCAAGAAAGCATTTACACACACACACAAAAAAACAATCTTTGATGGTTATGAGGGAGGGAGGAGTGGAAAGGGAATAGCACTAACTAGATAGTAGACAAGTGCTAACTTTGGTGACAGGAAAGACAACACACAAAATAGGAGAAGTCAGCACAACTTGACCAAGGCAAAATTATAGAAGTTTCCTAGACGCATCCAAACACCTTGAGGGACCAAGAGGCTGGGGCTGAGGGCTGGGAACCATGGTCTTAGGGAACATCTAGCTCAATTGGCATAACATAGTTCATAAAGAAAATCTTCTACATCTTACTTTGGTGAGTAGCATCTGAGGTCTTAAAAGCTTTTGGCAGCCATCTGTTGTTGCTGTTGTTAGGTTCCGTAGAGTGGGTGCCGACTCACAGCGGCCCTATGCACAACAGAATGAAACACTGCCCGGTCCTGAACCATCCCCACAATTGTTGTTATGCTTAAGCCCATTGTTGCAGCCACTGTGTGAATCTATCTCACTGAGGGTCTTCCTCTTTTTTGTTGACCTTCTACTTTGCCAAGCATGATGTTCTTCTCCAGGGACTGATCCCTCCTGACATGTCCAAAGTATGTGAGATGTAGATTCACCATCCTTGCTTCTAAGGAGCATTCTGGTTGTA
Organism: Trichechus manatus latirostris; assembly: GCF_000243295.1. Lineage (NCBI taxonomy): Eukaryota > Metazoa > Chordata > Mammalia > Sirenia > Trichechidae > Trichechus > Trichechus manatus. Next base: position 20,679,755 of record NW_004443954.1, on the reverse strand, counting down.
CTTCTTCCAAGACAGATTTGTTCGTTCTTTTGGCAGTCAATGGTATATTCGATATTCTTCTCCAACACCATAATTCAAAGGCGTCAATTCTTCTTCGGTCTCCTTTACTTCTCGTCCACATGCATAGGAGGTGATTGAAAATACCATGGCTTGGGTGAGGCGAACCTTAGTCTTCAAGGTGACATCTTAGCTTTTCAACACTTTAAAGAGGTCTTTTGCAGCAGATCTGCCCAATGCAATGCGTTTTTTGATTTCCTGACTGCTGCTTCCATGGGTGTCCACTGTGGATCCAAGTAAAATGAAATCCTTGACAACTTCAATCTTTTCACCATTTACCATGATGTTGCTTACTGGTCCAGTTGTGAGGATTTTTGTTTACTTTATGTTGAGGTGTAATCCATTCTGAAGGTTGTGGTCTTTGATCTTCATCTGTAAGTGTTTCAAGTTCTTTTCACTTTCAGCAAGCAAGGTTGTGTCATCTGCATAATGCAGGTTGTTAATGAGTCCTCCGCCAATCCTGATGCCCCGTTCTTCTTCATATGGTCCAGTTTCTTGGATTATCTGCTCAGCATACAGACTGAATAGGTATGGTGAAAGGATACAACCCTGTCGCACACCTTTCTTGACTTTAAACCACGCAGCATACCCTCGTTCTGTTCCAATGACTGCCTCTTGATCTATGCACAGGTTCCTCATGAGCACAATTAAGTGTTCTGGAATTCCCATTCTTCGCAATGTTATCCATAATTTGTTATGATCCACACAGCTGAATGCCTTTGCACAGTCAATAAAACACAGGGAAACACCTTTCTGGTATTCTCTGCTTTCAGCCAGGTTCCATCCGACATCAGCAATGATATCCCTGGTTCTGCGTCCTCTTCTGAATCCAGCTTGAACTTCTGGCAGTTCCCTGTCAATATACTTCTGCAGCCGCTTTTGAATGATCTTCAGCAAAATTTTACTTGCGTGTGATACTAATGATATTGTTCAATAATTTCTGCATTCAGTGGAATCACCTTTCTTGGGAATAGGCATAAATATAGATCTCTTCCAGTCGGTTGGCCAGTAGTGTCTTCCAAATTTCTTGGCATAGATGAATGAGTACTTCCAGCGCTACATCCATTTGTTAAAACATCTCAGTTGGTATTCCGTCAATTCCTGCAGCCTTGTTTTCTGCCAATGCCTTTAGTGCAGCTTGGATTTCTTCCTTCAGTACCATTGGTTCCTGCTCATATGGTACCTCCTGAAATGGCTGAACGTCAACCAATCCTTTTTGGTATAGTGATTCTGTATATTCCTTCCATCTTCTTTTGATGCTTCCTGAGTCATTTAATATTTTCCCCATAGAATCATTCAATGTTGCAACTCGAGGCTTTAATTTTTTCTTCAGTTCTTGCAGCTTGAGAAATGCCAAGCATGTTCTTCCCTTTTGGTTTTCTAACTCTAGGTCTTTGCACATTTCATTATAATACTTTACTGTGTCTTCTCGAGCCGCCCTTTGAAATTGTCTGTTCAACTCTTTTACTTCATCATTTCTTCCTTTTGCTTTAGCTATTCGACGTTCAAGAGCAAGTTTCGGAGTCTCTTCTGACAGCCGTTCTGGTATTTTCTTTCTTTCCTGTCTTTTTAGTGACCTCTTGCTTTCTTCATGTATGAGGTCCTTGATGTCATTCCATAACTCGTCTGGTCTTTGGTCATTAGTGTTCACTACATCAAATCTTATAAATCTATTTATCTATAAGATACATCTATTTATCTGTAAGATACATCTATTGGTCCCATCTCATGTGGAGCAAAGCAGAATGAAGAAAACCAAAGACACAAGGAAAATATCAGTCCAAAGGGCTAATGAACCACATGAACCACAGCCTCCACCAACCTGAACACAGGAAAACTAGATGGTGCCCGGTTACCACCACTGATGGCTCTGACAGGGATCACAATAGAGGGTCCCAGGCAGAGCAGGAGAAGGAACAAAATTCAAATTCACAAAAAAAGAAAAAAAAAAAAAAGACGAGACTTACTGGTCTGACAGAGATTGGAGGAACCCCCAAGACTATGGCCCCAGATACCCTGCTAACTCAGAATTTAAGCCACTCCTGAAGTCCACCTTTCAGCCAAAGATTAGACAAGCCTATAAAACAAACAATAGCACACATGAGAAACATGCTTCTTAGTTCAATTAGTATATTAGACCAAATGGGTAACATGTGCCCAAAATCAAAGACGAGAAGGCAGGAAGGGACAAGAAAACTGGATGAATGGACACAGGGAACCCAGGTGTAAAGGGAAAGGGGGAGAATGCTGGCACATTGTGGGGATTGCAGCCAAGTCACAAAACAACTTTTGTATAAATTTTTGAATGAGAAACTAATTTGCGCTGTAAACTTTCACCTAAAGCTAATAAATTTTTTTTAAAAAGAGTATCAGATAAGGAAATTAACACTTTGTATGTTTTATATTTTTGAGTGACTTAAATTTTTGTAGTTATATCTTTCAATATTTTAATTGGTTTTTAATTGGAAAAAAAAGTAGAAACAACCTAAATGCCCATCAATGGATGAATGGATAAATAAAATGTGGTACATACATACAATGGAATACTAAACATATTTTTATTAGTAATCTAACAGATGGGATTCAGTTTAAAGAAAAAGCACTCAGATAGGATCACCACGTGGCTGTGAGTAAGACACTGACTTGGATTTGAAATTCCCACTGCCATGGGAATTCTTCCTGGAAGCACAAAAGATAAATTTTCAAGAGCTCACTAACTGCTATTCAAATAAATCCTAGGAAACGCATTTTAATGATATAGGAGGTCCAAATGGTTTTCCATACAAAACCTTCCTGTACTCCCCCATCATATTATTAACCACAAAGTATTGTAAAGTCTGTTAAATGTCTAGCCCCACCCACGAGACTATAAATTCAAGGATGGCCAAGAACATGTCTGTCTTATCCTCCATATCCTAAAACCTCACCAGTGTGGGGCATGTAGTAAATGCTAAGTAAACATATGCACTAAAATAAGCATTTAAATAACCTGTATTGAAATCATAACGTAGAGTAAAGGATATATAAATCTCAATGGAAATATAAATGCAATATGTCCGTATATAATGGAAGAGAGTAAGTGTTATTGTTCTGGAAAAAGCAAAAGGCACTCTCACATTTTTTTAAAACCTTTCACTGTTTGATGAGGTCATCGAAGTTTCTCAGGCATCCAAAAAGGATAGTACATTTTGTTAAAGATAGAACAATTAGCAGCAAGTTTCAGGGCAGAGAAGTAGCATAGAGTAAGCAAAAGCCAGTGTCTGGTAGACTACGGTGGCATAAGAACTTTGTACATCAATGGATGAAGGAGGAGGGTCTGGTGATTTTCTCCTCCTATCATCTCTCATTAGAGAAGAAAGGGGATTTCTCCCACCAAGTCTTTTACTTTACCAATTAGGCTCCTAGCATCACACATTGTTGGTATATATGTGGGTGCCCCTAATATAGGTTTAGAAATAACAATATAAGACCCAAAGTTAAATCTCAATTTCAGATAAAAAACGAATAATTTATCTCAGTTGCTGTTTGTTGTTTGTCTGAAATTAAATTTCACTGGGCATCCTGTACTTTATTTGGTAATCGTACCCCAATAGCATGGTAATTTCAATCCACATTTCCAAAAAGGAAATTTCAAATTTATTGTAGGTTCCCTAGAGTTCCCTTTCTTTCCTTTTATGCTATACTAGTAATGTTTTCCCATAAATCCTCTCCCTGGGGCTGAATGATTGCCTACATGGTGGATTTTTTAAATCTTTTAGAAATATTATATTTGATTATGTCATGATGATGCCCAGCTCTTCCAAATAGAAAAGGGTCTACTCTCAGGGACTAGCATCCTCGTTCTGTGGACTCGTCACTGTAATTTTAGTTTGCCAAATACTGGAAGACAGGGAAACCTTGTTGACACAACTCTTCTGGCTGGATCATATACACTTCCTATCCTAAAAGAGGAGCCCTGGTGGCACAGCAGTTAAGAGCTTGGCTGCTAAGCAAAAGGTTGGAAGTTCAAATCCACCAGCCACTCCTTGGAAACCCTATGGGACAGTTCTACTCTGTCCTGTAGGGTCGCACCCTAGAAGAAGTCTGCATGGCCTTGGAGTCATTGAGAGATGGCTACTCTTGGGAAAACCTAGACCTTGTCCTTGCCTCTCACCTTGGCTTGCTGTGTAGATACAAGGTGAGTCATTTCAGCTTTTTTTGTGGCTCCCGGTGCTTCTCCGTGTTTGGGCTGAGAACAGGACTGCCTAACTGTAAAGAATATGCAGGAATAAAGAAGGCCTTTTGAAAAAAGAAAAATGCTGTAGAAATACGCTACATCACTCACTTCAAAATGTCTAATTCCCAGAAGGGCTCAGGGTGGCAAAGAATGCGTATAGTAGATATGAACCCTTTCTTTAAATAAAGCTATGTCTCATTTTTGTATCATTTTTGGAGAACGTTCCACATTAAGCTTCTTTCAAGCGCCAAAACTCTAGAGAAACAAATCTTGCATCTCTGAGCATACTGAAAAAAATATTTTGCAATTTCTTGATAGTTCTAGGTCAACATCGAAAACACTGGCTACTGTACTGTCCTACACAAAACAGGCAAGCAAATGCATTAGAAATATGATGGACTTTGGAGCGCTTAAACGGCCATTGAGATATGGAGGACCATCGGCCCTTTCACCAAACGGTCCCCCCAGTACACTGCACTTGACAGCATTTCTGCCTCTCCTGCTGCTGACCCTTCTCACGGCCATCACTGATCATCATTTCTCCTTGGCACTGTTGCCCATCTCCTCCCTTACTTTCCATGCCATTTTATTGAAATAGGTACATTTCCAATAACAAAGCACGTGGAATTTGCCACGCAAAGGCATTTTTTACTTCCTTCTGTGTTGCTGACTATATTCCAAGTGGTTGAGACTATCAGTTTCTTGAGGGCTGTTTTATGCATCTTCATATCATCCACGGGCCCTGTATGTGTGCAACACATTTAATGATCATGCACGTTTATTTAAGATGTAGAATAGTTCATAGAACTTCAGATAATTAAGAACTATTGTATTATTTTCAAATCATGTATCTGTTATCAAAAAACAATGGAATTTTATGCCTTAAAAGAAAGAAGCTTAATGTAGAACGTTCTCCAAAATACACTGGCAGCTGCTAAACCATGACAGGCAGCTGAACAGCCATATTCCTTGATTTTGAGTGCACCTGAATAGACATTTCAATGTTTCTGAAGTTGAGAAAAGTCTTAGAATTGATGTGTATATTTAATGTGCTAGTGTTCCTTTTGAGTCCCTAGGTGGCAGAAACAGTTAAGCACTCAACTGCTAGCTGAAAGGCTGGCAGTTTAAACCTACCCAGAGGTGCCTCTGAAGACAGGCCTGGCGGTCTGCTTCCAAAAGGTCACAGCCTTGAAAACCCTACGGTGCTGTTATGCTCTGCACACATGGGGTCACCATGAGTCAGAATCAACTTGACATCAACATCATTCCTTTTATTCCAGAAAAGTTGCTAATTAATAATTGAATTCCTAGATTAAATAAACAGAGACACTTTATAGTTATTCCATTCCAAGTTCAAGGTGGCCAAGAGCAGACACCATGACAAGAAATGGTTCTAAATATTATAATTTTCTGTTTCCTCACCTATCTCTCCCGTAGGCTGTGGGCTCATCATTAAGAACTAAGCACTTTTTTCCTGTTGCTTCCATTCTGTTGGTTTGAAGAAATAAAATACTACAGATGCAACTAATAATCCCTTTAACCACCTCCTCCAATACCATTGCCTCTTCCCACACTCCAAAGGAAGTATAACTTTAGTATATAGTCTTCTATTCCATTTGGTATACTAACACATATGCATATCATTAAAAATATCTGGTATTATTCTGTATGTGTTTTTAGATTATAGAATATGGCATGGTTATGCAATTTGCATTTGCATAACCACTCTACACTATGCTTTGAGAACTATCCAAGTTAATTCACATAGAAATAGTGCATCTTTTTTAACTGCAGTGTGACCTTATCAGAGTCCCTGGGTGGCGCAAATAGTTAACTTGCTTTGCTGCTAACCAAATGGTAGAAGGTTCGAGTTCACCCAGACGTGCCTCAGAAGAAAGTCCTGGTGATCTACTTCCAAAACATCTGCCATTGAAAACCCTATGGAGCACATTTCTACTCTAACACATGTGGGGTCACCATGAGTCAGAATCAACTTGAAGGCAACCGGATGACCTTACCACAATGTATATATGCATTCCTCTACTGACGGATATTTAGTGTGCTTGTAAATTTACTGCTACAATCTTCAGTGAATGCTTGTTTGTGTCTCTTGGACTCACATGCCAAAATGGCTCATAGGGGCGTGCTGGACCAACTCTGGTGGCTCGTAAGAGCAATGGTGTACATCTCTTTCCAACTCCACCTTCAGCGACATTATGTTGGTGGCTGGAAAATGGCCATGTGGAGAATTTATACCACAGAACCTGCAAATATACAGATCAAGGCCTCCCCCTCCCCGCTCCCCAGGAGACCCAGTTAAACATTTACCAGCACAGCACTGGTGTGTGTTCCCTGAAGTGGAGCTGCTAGATATTAAGGTATCCCCGTTTTTTCTGGATGTTACCAAAGCTGCTGTGCCAACATCCATTCCCACTCAACAGTGTGTGAAAGTACCACCTCCCCAACATCTTTACAATGATTGGATGTTGCCAGATACATTAATTTGTTTATATGAAATAAAAATTGGCATCTCATTACTGGTTTCATTTGCATTTTCCCACTAACCAGTGAGGTTAAGCGTATTTTCATATGCTTGTCTTTAAATTACTAAGATTTCCTCACTTTTAAATTACTTTACGTAGTTTTAAACTGTGTGGTCTTTTTCTTATTGAATTATAAGTTATTTAAATAGTATTAATAATTAATTGTTGTCTGTTATATAATGTAGATTTTTTTTTTCTCCAATCTGTTGCTTGTCTTTTAGTCACATTTATGGTGTTTTCCATGTACTAGCTGTGTGGCCTTGGCAAAGTTACTTAAGATCTATGTATTTCTCATCTGTAAAACTTGAACAATAGTAGTACCCATCTCTCTGGTCTGTTAGAAGTAAATGAGTTGGTACATGGAAGTCAGTGCATACCTAGCAATTATTATTATTATTACCACTAATATTATTGTAATCATCCCACTGCTTGCTAAAAGTGCCTGATTTTGCTATAGTTGATTTTTTTTCTTTATGATTATTTATTGCAAAGATCTCTCCCAAATCCAAGAGGTGGGAGGGACGGACTACCCTATTTCCTTCTTGTAGTTCTAGAAGTTTTTATGTTGAGGTCTCTTACACATTTGGTGCTGCTTCTTCCTTCCATTTATTCTAAGCACCTAGCCAGAACTTCTGGAACCAGCAGGTGCTCAATAAATACCTAAAGAAAGGAGAAAGGGAAGGAAGTAAGGAGGAATCAGTATTAATTTCTTATAAGTGGTCCTGCCATGAAACGCAAAGTGGAGACAGATGAAAGGGGGAGCTAGTGGGATAAGTTACTATTAACTATGTTTGCCAACCTATTAAAATGGAAATCTCTTATTCCCTTGTTATATTTATGTCAAATCTTACAGAAGCTTTAATAATTGATAACTCCCAAGACAAGCAAGGGCACTTGATATCCAGGCCTTCAGATGTTTTATCTTATATCAAAAAAATGAGCTTTCTCTTTATTCCCTTCCCAGATGATATCTGTGTAGTTCTTAGATCATAAATTGTCTCTCCCAGAATAACTATTTTTCTCCAATTATTCTTGGAATTCTTGGGAAAAATCAAATTAGGATTTACCACCCAAAAGTTGGATGGGAGAACGTACCATCCTCCCGCCTCTGCTCATACCTTTCCCCACCAAATCTCTACCCTGAGAGCCATGGTCCACGTGGGGGTATCGACTCGGTATGTGAAATCCTCAAATCTATGTTCACACCAAGGAGTATCTATAGACTGAAGAGTTAATTGTACAATCACTAGCAAGTGGGGAGTCCTTATAGTCAAAATAGTTGGGGAACCACTGAACTCAACAAGAAAGATGCATTTTCAAATGTTTTCCTGGAGGCCAAAATTTCAAATTCCCAACAGGCTGAGAAGCCAGGAGATGCCAGGTGACTTGGCTTATTGGCACCTTCTATTTGCAAGACTGCTTTAATTTCAAATCATCAACCAAGCTATTCAAATGCTAAAACCCTTGAGATTTGGGATTTTATTACTTTTCTAATAACTTTCCCCATTCCCATGAATTATGTAATACATATTTCTAATTTCCAGCTTACCACCTTGTACCAAATTAAAATGATCAAGTTTGCAGGTGGTCCATGACTTCAAATCACTAGATTTTCACACAACCAGAATTTCTGTGATTAATTGTCATTGTGCCTAAAGAACATTTTTGCATAAACTTGGGTTTTTATATCAGCTTCTAAGTGCACAGTTGAGGCCACTGTGTAGTGCACTGCCTTTCAGACATCTAAACTTTATACTATTGCCATCTCGACCAGTCAGCTGTATGTGATGCAGTTACTAGAAAACTATTAAATCTTATAAAACGAGTGGAAATGGAGAAAATAAGAGTGTTGATACTAAGGAAAAGACAATTGAGACAAAAGTGAAAATTACTACCATGCTGAAATTAAAATATATATATAGTTATATTTAACTTTGGTTGCATACACATTTGTCTTAATATGCCAGTTGTGCATTCAATTTTGAATGGTTAAACATATAAATATGTATAAAGTGCTAGAAATATATATTGGGAGGTGAGTCTAAAAGGTGAGATGTAATTTGGGATTTCAATAAAGTATTATGTAAAAATTAGGAGACGGTGTTCTGACTACATTTCTCCCTTGTACTGGATTATAAACTCTTTAAGAGAGAAACCATACCAAAACTAAACCCACTGCTGGCCAGTCAATTTCAACTTTATGGTGACTCCATGTCTTACAGAGTAGAAATGCTCCATAGGGTTTTTGTTATGGATTGAATTCTGTCTCTCCAAAATGTGTGTCCATCTGGCTAGGCCATGATTCCCAGGATTATGTGGCTGTCCTCCATTTTGTGATCTGATGTAATTTTCCTATGTGTTGTAAATTCTAACCTCTACGATGTTAATGAAGCAGGATTAGAGGCAGTTATATTAACGAGGTAGGACTCGATCTACAGGATTAGGGTGTATCTTGAGTCAATCTCTTTTGAGATATAAAAAAGAGAAGTGAGCAGAGAGGAGAAGGACCTCATTACCACCAAGCAAGAAGAGCCAGAAGCTGAGTGCATCCTTTGGACTCGGGGTCCCTGTGCTGAGAAGCTCCTAGACCAGGGGAAGATTGATGACAAGGACCTTCTCCCAGAGAAGAGAGAGAAAGCCTTCCCCTGGAGCTAGCACCCTGAATTTGGATTTCTAGCCTTCTAAAATGTGAGAATATAAATTTCTGTTTGTTAAAGTAATCCACTTGTGGTATTTCTATTGTATCAGCACTAGATAACTAAGACAGTTTTCTTGGCTGCAATCTTTAGAGATGCCAATTGCCATGCCTTTCTTCCACAGAGCCACTGCATGGGTTCGAACCACCAACCTTTAGATTGGAAGTCAACCACAAACTGCTTGTGCCACCCATGGACCTCCTTAAGAGAGGATCCCCGTGTAATTGACACTGCACTCCAGTGCCTCGGACAGTGCTGTCTCATAGAAGGCACTCAAGGGGTGTGTTGAATCAACTTGTTTAACTGTGTACAGGCCTGTAACTTTATTAACTCTGTATGTTCAAGACCACTCTCATTATGTAAACATTAAAAATACTTCTTAGTGATTAGAGGTTATCTTTGTTTTTGTTCATCCACTAGGAAGTCTTCCCCTTTAAACTCCATGAGTAACCCTAAGCAGGTTAAATCACTCAGTGGTCTAAACAAATGCTGACTCATCTGTGAGTGCCAAAATTAGCTTTACACTATTACTATTTTTATATCTCTGCTATTTTACTAACCAACCATCTAAGTGACAAAATAAACGGATACAATTTTTACATATGTACAAAATGACTCCATTTAAATGGATTCCAGTCCCTCTGCCTCTTTTGTGTAAGCTTCACACTGGTGCTAGTGCGAACTTGGCTGCAGAAAGCCTGAAGGGACTGGTATGTGACTGGAGAATGGAGAGGCAGGAGAGCTGTATGAAAGTGGGATCATTATAATGGTTCCCATTAAAATATTTTTAGCACTCACATTTCAAGCTTAACGCAGTCTACCCAGTAAGCTGGCAATATCCCAGACCCAACAACCAATAAGCTACTCAATGCTTCCTGTGGCTTCTCAAGCAATGAGGCAGGCAGCTCTTACTCTTTTCTGGTGACCATCAAAAGAATAAATTACTAAACAATAGACAATCCTGCTTCATTTAAAACCTATGAAGCACTTCACAATCGCATTGCTGTCTCTTTTGGTCAAATGGAATAGCTGTTTTAAAGTCATAGCATTAAACCTCAAAAATTATTACTCTAGTTCATAAAAATTTACTTCATTCAAGTATACACTTTACACTAAGTGCAAGTTGTCAAGTTTACTGAATTTTTAAATTTGCCTACAAAAATAGTCTTAGAAAAATCTATTTCTTTGTAATGATGTAATAAGATCTTTCTTTAGAATGTCAGAGACCTTGCTAAATATTTGAATCATTAGATTTTTTTTTTAGCAAATTGATCTTCATTTTTAAATAACAATAGAAACTTCCTATAAACATAACCCTATTCTGAATACTTATGGGGCTCTGATCTGACTCCATAAAGTTGTTCTCTGTTGAAAAACTGTATGTTCAATCATAACCTTGGTATATTATCTTTACTACATGTATATTCTTACTGATACTGCTGGGGTGAGCAATTTCTGCCAGTCACCGCAATATGAGGAAATTTATCTTTCCGTTTCTGAAGTTTCATTTATACTGCAATCTCAAAAAACACATGATAAGTTTAACTCTACCCTCATTACTAAGCTAGTGGTTAGCAATTTCTAGCAACTCAAAAAGAGGTTGGAACTGATGGTTTCAAATTCAGATTAAGATAGGGCTATTTAAGCCACGAAGGAAATAAAGACATCTAATCAGGATATTCTTGAAGTTGGCAGAGCTGCCTGCTTCCAATCAGTAATTCTATACACCAAAACATTTTCTGAGAAGTACATTTATAGTTGTATTTTTGAACTTCCTGTATGTCTTGGTATGAGAAGAAAAACATCCCTAAAAAAGTACAATGCTGTAAAACAGAAAAGACAAGAGAGCTGTGAAGCTAATACTTGCAGTTCATGACCTTCTGAGACTTCCTTTTAGGTGGCAGTTCACAACACTGTGTCACACAGGATTTGGCAAACTATAGGTTACTAACAAAATCTAATGTGTCAGCAAAGACATCTGAGAAAAAAGCAAAAAAGATGTGTGTGTGTGTTGTGTGTACATAATAACAAACTATAGTTTAACAGAGGAGGCAGTGGTAGTTCAATGTTAGAATTCTCACCTTCCATGATGGAGACCTGGGTTTGATTCCCAGTCAATGCACCTAATGCACAGCCACCACCCATCTGTCAGTGAAGGCTTGTGTGTTGCTATGATGCTGAAGAGGTTTCAGTGGAACTTCCAGACTAAGACAGACTAGGAAGAAAAGCCTGCTGATCTACTTCCAAAAATCAGCCAGTGAAAACCCTATGGATCACAACAGTCTGATCCCCAACCCATGATGGGAATGGTGCAGGACAAGGCAGTGTTTTGTTCCATTATGCATGGGGTCATCATGAGTCGAGGCCAACTAGACAGCAGCTAACAACCACAACACAGTTTAATGGTAAAATTTTAAACTGAGGAATTCCATGATCTTAGTTATTGACTAAGTTTCAATCAATTAATATTATTTAAGCACCTACTCTATGTGAAGAATTGATCTAGATACCATAAAACATACAAAAGAAGGAACATACTAGGGACCCACCTTCAAGGAGGTTATTGCTTAGTTGGGCCAAAAAGACCAACACACAGAAAGATGATAACTCTAAGAGGCAGAATATAAGTGACCAAGGAATGGCAGAGACAATCAAGTGCTGTGGATCAAAGGATCACTTTGGCCAGAAAAGTCAATAAATATTTCCTGAAAGAGGAAGATTTAAGTTGCCTTGAGCCCTGTCAGTCAGAAGCTAATATTTTCTGTTGTTGTATTTACCCTTGGGCAGATGCTTTAATTTATGAATATGATTCTTTAAAATTCAATCAACAGGCCATTCTATCCACATGATTTCAGGGTCTCTCTCCTTCTTTGGCTGAGGCCAAGTAACAGCCTCCCTCAATTAAGCACAGTGTTGATATTTGTGAACAAATGGTAAAATAATAATCCATAGTGCCTATTCTGAGCTAAATCCAACAACAACAAAAATGTAATGAAAACAAAATATTCCAATCATAAAATGGGCAAAGGACTTAAATAGACATTTCACCAAAGAGGCCATTCAAATGACCACCAAACACATGAAAAGATGCTCAATGTCATCAGCAATCAAAGAGATACAAATCAAAACCACCATGAGATACCATTTCACTCCCACTAGAATGGTTAGGATATAAAAAAAGAATAAATAACAAACACTGACAAGGATGTGGGGAAATTGGAGCCCTTATCCATTGCTGTTGGGAATGCAAAATGGTACAGCTGTTTGGAAAAGTGTGGCGGTTCCTCAAAACACTAAACATAGGACTATCATATGACCCAGTAATTCCACTCCTAGGTGTATATATATACCCAAAAGACTTGAAAGCAGAGACTCAGAGACTTGTACACCAATGTTCATTGAAGTACTTATACACAATAGCCAAAAGGTGGAAACAACCTAAGTGCCCATCAATGGATGAATGGATAAACAAAATGTGCTATATACATACAATGGAATACTACTCAGCCAGTAGAAGAAATGAAGTCTTGATACCTGCTACAATAAGGATGGAGCTTAAAGACATTATGATAAATGAAATAAGTCAATCACAAAAGGACAAATATTGTATGACCTCACTTACATAAAAAGACAAGAAAAAGAAAATGTATAGAGACCAAAGTCTATTAGTGGTTACCAAGGGTACGAAGGAGAATGAAAGAAGGGGTTATTTCTTATGGAGTACTGAGTTTCAGTTTACAGTGATGGAAAAATCACACTGATTAAGGGTAGGGTTGCACAGCTGATTATCATTAAGTGCTGCCAATAAGTTATACAGCTGTAAAAAGTTGAATTGATAAAAGTTGTGTGCTAGACACAGTTACAATAACAATAACAAAAAAAAAGAGAGTAGCTGATGAGGCTGCTATGTACAGCCAAACACCTCATAGGATTTGGTTACTTGGTTTGGGGGTTTAGGGTCATGGTTTCATGGGACATCCCAGTTAACCGGCCTAATGACATGTTCACTGCCTCTGTCCTACCTCCTAGTTCACTGTGTATTTCCTGGTGTCTTAAAAGCTTGCCAGCAGTCACCCAAGGCACAACAATTGATCTCTATTCACCTGGAGCAACAGAGGAAGGAGGACAGTCAAGAATAGGTGGAAGAAATGAAATGTGTGGCTAATTACCTCCATGAACAACTGCCTCCTCTGACATGAGACTAGAAAAAATGGATGGCACCCAGCTACCACTACTGAACATTTTGATCAAATATACTATGGAAGAATCCTGATCAAAAGGGGGAAAATGCAGAACAGAAATTAAAATTCTCATAGACTCTAGACTTTCTGGTGCCATGGAGGCTGGAAGAACCCCTGAAACTACTGCCCTGAGATAATCTTGAAACCTTAACCCCAAAATATCCCCTGAAGTCTTCTTACAACTAAACAATAGTTTAGCTTAACTAGTAAAAGATGTCTACCTTCAGCATTGTGGTCTTTTAAGAACTATCTATATGGAATCAAATTGACAACAGCAACTCAAAAGATTAAACAGAAACCTTCGGGGGCAGTAAGCTTATGTTAATGGGGGAGGAAAGCTCAGAAAAGGAGGGTGAAAATGGTTGCACAACTCAGAGTGTAATCAATGTCACTGAATTGTACATGTAGAAACTTGAATTGGCGTATGTTTTGCTGTGTATATTCTCAACAACAGATTTTTTTTAACATGAAGCTATTTTTTAAACCATTAGCCTTTAAAAACAAAAAACCAATCAAGATTCCATTAAAACCCTTGCCTCCTCAAAGGTAAAAAGAAAAAGAACAGGAAATGAGTACAGTTACCCTCACTAGCAGAACAATGCTATGATATACCCAAACAGTTTGCAATCACTGCTAACCGAAAGGTTAGTGCTTTGAACCACCCAGCGGCTCTGCGGAAGAAAGACCTGGCAATCTTCTTGTAAAGATTACAGCCAAGAAAACTCTATGGAGCTCAGATCTACTCTGTAACACATGGGGTCACCATGAGCCAGTGAGCCAGAATGAACTTAACAGAAACTGGTTTGTTTGTTTGTTTTTTTTTTTTGGTTTATACTGACAATCCAGTCAAATGCCAGCTAAATGAGACTAGCAGATGATGGCAACGAGAGAGAGGGAGAGAGAGAGATGGAGTGATACAACCACTGACTGAATAATAGAGACACAAGAGAAAATAGAAAGAGCCAGAATATTAATAGTCAAGGAAACAAAGTTCAGCTGGATAGAAAAATAATCCAGGATAGACATTATAAAAGAAACATCAATTTCTATGAGAATAATTCAGGCCTTTAGAGAATAGATGACATGAACAATTATCTGCAAATAATTCCAGGATTTTAAAAACAAAGCAAGACCATTGAGGGAAAATTACTGGCAATGTTGGTTAACACCATTGCCGTCGAGTCAGTTCCAACTCACAGAGACCCTATAAGACAGAGGAGAACTGTCCTCACAGGGTTTCCAAGGCTATAAACCTTCATGGAAGCAGACCACCACATCTTTCTCCTGTGAAGCGGCTGGTGGGTTCAAACCGCCAATCCTTCAGTTAACAGGTGCGTGTCTAACCACTGCACCACCAAGGCTCAACGCTGGTTTGAGTATTGGAAATTGTTATAAATAAGAATTAAATTAGATCCAACTGTCACATCATATACCACAAATAAATTCTAAATGGGTTAAAGTGTAAAACACACACTAAAAATAAATAAATCAGAAAAACAGAATCACTGTAAAATAACAGGTATAAAACAAGTTTTAAAAAGAAAGCAATGAAATTCCAAAAATTGACAACATAACTAATCAAAGTTTAATATTCTGAATGTATAAAGAACTGATACAAATAATGTCAATGCTTAAATTTCAACCGAGGTAGGAAAGAAATAAAAATAAGACAAATTTAAGGTACCACTATATATCTATAAAACAAACAGTAATAGATAAAATCAATGTTAAAAACAAAATTATGCAGGCAAGGAAAGATATTCATAATAAACTACTATGTTATTATGTTATTAGAATATTTACAAAACCATAATAATAGTGTCTACTACTATGTGAAAGGAGGATATAAGAGGGGTACAAATGCTAAGAGAATGTCAGTAGCTAATTTCTAAAATTTACAACTAAACAAATAGCAATGTAAGCATTTTGTTAAAATAGTATGGACCTAATTACCTGAAGAAACAGCCAAAAACGCCGGCGGTCACTGTCTCTGGGGACAGGGTTTGTGGAGCAGGAAGGGGCAGAGCAGCACACTGTTGTTTTTTTTTAATAAGCCTTTTAATAGTACAGTCGGTTTTGCTAGAACGCTTGTTTTGAAAACATGAATTTGTTCCAACACAAGTAATATACATAAAACTACTGGTTGCCGGTCTAGTTGATTCGGACTCATAGTGACCCTATAGGAAAGAGTAGAACTGCCCCGTATGGTTTCCAAGGGGCAGCTGGTGGATTCGAACTGCTGACCTTTTGGTTAGCAGCCGAGCTCTTAACCACTGTGACACCAGGGCCCCACAATTAATGCAGTAAGGAACAACTTGTGGATAACACGGATTTCCTGTTTGTTTATGTGTGATTTTGTCTGCAAAGAAACACTTCCTCTTGTTGTTAGCTGCCGTGGAGTCAGCCTCCAACTCACGGCAACTTCACGCACAGCAGAAGAAAACACTGCCTGGCCCTGTACCATTCCCGTGATGCATTACAGATCAGACCGTTGTGATCCACTTGTTAGCTGCTGTGGAGTCAGCTTCAACTCATGGCTACCTCATGTATAACACAACAAAACTAAGTGGTGGTAAAATCAGAACCCTCATAGACTGCTGGTGGGAATGTAAAATGGTACAGCCACTTTGGAAAACGGTCTGGAAGTTCCTCAAACAATTAAACATAGAGTTAGCATATGACCCAGCACCTCACTCCTAGGTATATAGCCAAGAGAAATGAAAACATATGTCCACACAAAAACCTGTACACAAATGTTTATAGCAGCATTATTCATAACAGTCAAAAGCTGGAAACAGCCCAGATGTCCATCAACAGATGAACGGATAAACAAAATGTGACACATATATACAATGGAACAGTATTCAGCCATGAAAAGGAGTGAAGTGCTGATACATGGTGCTACATGGACAAACCTTGAAATCATTATGCTAAGCAAAAGAAACCAGTCACAAAAGAGGACATATGATTCCATTCACATCAAAGTCCAGAACAAGGAAATCTATAGATTCAGGAAGTAGATTAGTTGCTGTTTAGAGGAGATGGAGGTGGGGAGGGGGCAGGGAGTGATAGCTAAAGGTTATGGGGTTCTTTTCTGAAGTGATGAAAATGTTTTACAATCGTGGAGATGGATTCACGTATCACTGAACATACTAAAAAGCATTGTATTGTAACTTTAAATGGGTGAATTGTGTGGTAAACTACTTTTAAAAAAGGAAGAGAAACACTAGGTAAATGCAGTGCACTCAGCTGAAGTGAGCCACATAGGAATGCATAAGCCCTGCACACGCACACACCACAAACATCTGCCAGTTACCTCAGTTCACCATGTGCTAGAGCCATACCATCCACATTCCTTTTGTATGTGTTATATTACTTACCAAGATGAGCAGTGATAAATCACAGTAGCATCTACATACTGATTAGTATTTTTAATTTTCCTCTTAATTATTTTTAAAATATTATTCCTTTTCAAATTATTACATATGTGTCACCGATAATTTTTTAATGTTATGCTCCTAACCCTGTTTTTTCCAAAATATGCGTAGCTCAATGATTATTAGAAAGGTATATAGTGTATAATAGCAGAACTAATTGTTTTTATCTTCTTCCACAATTCATATATTTGACCAAATAATTGCACTTTGGGTAAAGTCCCCCAAATAATTGTTACAGAGGTTTGGAGTAGCATAATTTATTATGGTGAAAACTTGGAGACCTAATGCCAACAATTGAGAATGGGTAAGTGACACAAGGGAGATCCTGGGTGGTACAAATGGTTAACACACTCAGCTGCTAACCAAAAGGTTATCAGTTCAAGTTCACCCGGGGAGCCCTGGAAGAAAGGCCTGGTGATCTATTTCTGAAAAATCAGCCACTGAAAACCCTATGGAGCACAGTTCTTTCTACTCTGACTGACATACATGAGGTGCCATGAGTTGGATTCAACTGCATGGAACTTTTAACTGTTAAGTAACAGAATATTTCTTCTCTTAACACTTTCGTTAATGTATTTTTGTATGAAATACTAAATAAAGATGTTAAAAACTGTTAGTATGTCAACATTGTTTACACAAAAATGTTAATGAAAATGTTAAGAGAATAAAGCAGCATACAAAATATCATGCATACATAAATTTTAATTATGAAAAAAAAGTATTTTGACAATTAAATCCAGTAGTGTATATCAGTTAGAGTAAGTAACATCAGAGCTGTAAATCAAATCCCAAAATCTCACACTGAAAGTTTCTATTTCACTCATGCAAAGTCAAATACAAATGCTCCAGGCTCCTTCCATCTGGTGGCTCGACCATCCCGTAGGTCCCCGGAGTCCTTGGCTGGTTTCTCTGCATCTGGCTGGGAGACAGGAGAGTGTGGAGGATCACACAGGAGCTTTTTCTGGGCCAGGCTTGGAAGGCTGAGTTCACTTAGACTCACACACCTACCGTCAAGGCAGGCTGGGAGAAGCTGTCTAGCTGCGTGCCCACATAGCAATCTCTGCACTTGATAAAATCAGACTTTGGTTTCCTTAGCTTCCTTTCCCTATCAAATTTGCTTAAATCCACAATCATATTTAAGTAGCCTTTATTACCTTAATCTATCCAGTTGCTGAGTCCAGATTATGAGAGTTTAGATACCACTTATCCACGTCTATTAAGTTCCTGGGTTCAGACAGAGTTGTGATAGCAAGAGTTTCTTTTATTCATTTTTAAAAATTGAAATTGGAAGGCTCTCTGAGCTTATTCTCTATTTTTCATCACCAACAATACCTCCTAAATCACCCTGAACAGATTACTGCCTGTCCTATTTAAAAATTTTACAGCAAGATTATATATCTTGCCAAGGAAACAATGTGTAACTATCCTTTCTGTAAGTGATTTCTCATTCCTAGCCTGAATCTTCTTGTTTTTTCAAGATGAAGCATAATTTCATAAAACTTCTTCCAAATAGCACAAAATTACTCTTCTTAGATCTTTTAACCTGCATATTAAGAATCAGAGATTGCTTATGTGCTGGTGGTATTCATCAAGGTCAATTCTTATAGACATGTTATATATAGAATCATCTGTAAACATACTATGTCTGGGGAATGAAACGTCTATATCATAATACTCCATTTCTAAGTAGTTCTTTTTCTACTTCTATAATCACCTTTAACATTGTTATCTAGTTACCATTTGAGTGTGATGAAAGTTTTATATTTTGAAATTTTATTATGTCAATTATTATTATCTTTTAAAAATTACTTAGTGCACTCTCTTGCTGGTTTTGCCAGAAGATTTTTACTATTAACTCATCAAGTTGTACAAAATGTTCTGTAGGTACTCATAATAAATGATGTTCTTGTCGCCAGGTGCCGTCCGGTCGGTTCCGACTCACAGTGACTATGTTAAACACTATCCAGTCCTGTGCCATCCTCACAATCATTGCTGTGTTTGAGCCCACTGTTGCAGCCACTGTGTCAATCCATCTCATTGAGAATCGTCCTCTTTTTCCCCGACCCTCTACTTTACCAAGCATGATGCCCCTCTCCAGAGACTGGTCTCTCCTAATAACATGTCCAAAGTATATGAGATGAAGTCTCCCCATCCTCACTTCCAAGGAGCACTCTGGCTGTACTTGTTCCAAGACAGACTTGTTTGTTCTTCTGGCAGTCCACGGAATATTCAATATTCTTCATCAACACCATAATTCAAAGGCATCAATTCTTCTTGGGTCTTCCTTATATGTTATCCTGCTTTCATGTGCGTATAAGGTGACTGAAAATACCATGGCTTGGGCCAGGCACACCTTAGTCCTCAAAGTGACATCTTTGCTTTTCAACACTTTAAAGAGGTCTTTTGCAGCAGATCTGCCCAATGCAATACATCTATTAAGTTCCTGATTACTGCTTCCATGGGCATTCATTGTGGATCCAAGTGAAATGAAATCCTTGACAACTTCATGTTTTCTCAGTTTATCATGATGTTGCTTATCAGTCCATTTGGGAGGATTTTTGTTTTCTTTATGTTAAGGTGCAATCCATACTGAAGGTTGTAGTCCTTGATCTGCATCAGTAAGTTCTTCAAGTCCTCTTCACTTTCAGCAAGCAAGGCTGTGTCATCTGTATACAGCAGGTTGTTAATGAGTCTTCCACCAATCCTGATGTAGCGTTCTTCTTCACATAACTCCAGCCTCTGGGATCATTTGCTCAGCAAACAGATTGAGTAAGTGCGGTGAAAGGATACAACCCTGACGCACACTTTTCCTGATTTTAAACCACGCAGTATCCCCTTGTTCTGTTCGAATGATTGCCTCTTGGTCTATGTACAGGTTCCTCGTGAGTACAGTTAAGTGTTCTGGAATTCCCATTCTTCACAATGTTATCCATCATTTATTATGATCCACACAATTGAATGTCTTTGCAAAGTCGGTAAAACACAGGTAAACATCTTTCTTGTATTCTCTGCTTTCAGCCAAAATTCATCTGACACCAATAATGACATCCCTCATTCCACGTCCTCTTCTGAAACTGGCTTGAAATTTCTGGCAGTTCCCGTAGACGTACTGCTGAAACCATTTTTGAATTATCTACATAATAAATATTTAAATTTAATCTATGTTTAAACTTAATATTGTCATCTTTGTTATATTCAATCTCTACAATTATGAGTCTTTATTTTTCCTACTGAAGTTTTATTGTATTCCGTTAATATACATTTTATGTTCCATGATAAATCACTATCTAAGACTTTTATTGCTAACGGTTACTACATTTATTCCTTTATTTTCTAATTAGCGGCAGTCCCCTGGTTATGCACGTCTGACTTACGTGCAACCTGTAGTTACAAACCAACCCCCAAAAGCCTATTATGTTAAAAATTTGAGATACATACAATGGTTCATAATAAAAAATGGGTGCTACTTTGCAATGTGCATCCAAACATTATTATTATTACTGTATTGTTATGTTAAAGAGGTTGTAGTGTATCTGAAAGTGTTTCTTCAACTTTTTTTATGCACAGAAAGGTACACTATATACTATACACTAAGATGAACCTTTGACTGACTGACGTTAGATAAAAAACTATACTTAAATGTACACAAATATGATTTAAAGACATACTTAGGAATGGAAATAATTTGTAATCCAGGGACCACCTGTATATGTCATTGTGTAAGTATGCAACTGATGTCTTCAAGATTGACTTAAAATCTTACAACTTTGGTGAACTTTTAATTTTGTGGTTGATGTCCTGCAATTTTCTGTATAATTGTAGAATTAGCAAAAGTTGACTTTCTAACAGAATATTTGGAGATCTTATTTGAGGCTCACCTTCAGCTATCTTCCTACATAGTATTTTTAAAGTTCCAATAGGATATACAAACTTCAATATGCTCCTAGTCTTCTGATTAAACAGGTAAATTAATTAAAACTGAGGTTACTTATGAAATTAACTTAATCAAGGAAAATATGACAGATATGAAATTATATCATCAAAGGTCATTAATTGGGTTTGGAATACAATTTCTATAGACATTAAAAGAACAAATTAACTATCAACAGATTTCCTAAGTGAGTACATTAAGAATAACAATAAATTTTATAAATATACTCTTTACATAACATTAAAATGGCAAAGAATTATTTCTAAAGTGAACCCTTGAGGGAAGTATTGGTGTTCAATATACTAGATCAATAACTTTGTGGGTTTTATAATATCGCCACCTGGTGGAGAAATAGAATAGGAAGGTTTAATTTTGTAAATCTTCATCAATAACATTATTTATTCAACATTCCCAGAAAAATATGTTTTAGGATGTTGAGGTCCTAACCCCTCATTTTACACACTTGAGAAAACAGATACAGAGGGATTAAATAGGGTTCAACAATTTTCCCAAAATGACACGTAACTAATTGGTTGAGTCAAGACTAGAATCCAGGTGTCCTAGCTCTCAGCCTCCGATCTTGCCCTTGCATGTGCTATAACTTGCCTGTCCCATATGCTAGAAGCCATGTTGGTCATCTGCAATCATCTTGATGGTTAAAACCCTCTTGAAGTGAAAGAGAAGTTGGTTTTCCTATAAAAATTATTATCGTAATGATAGCTTTCTCATTTTTCTCTTACTGACTCATTTCACCTTAAAATAATTAACAGCAAAATTTCTATTAAGTTCTTATGTTTTCTCCCACAGATGACGGTTGATCTAATTATTCAGTGGGAGCAGTCTATGTTTCTCATCATCTCTCTCTTTTATTTCCTTGCCCATAGTTAAAGAAAGAAAGGAGATAGCATTTTTGAACTCTAATTGGCAATTTAAAACACTGTTGGAAATGGTGTGGGAAAACAGGCTGCCTTGTGAACTGTGAGTGACAGAGTATGTCTTTTTTGCTAATTTTTTGCATAGTAACTTAACAATATCAATCAAAAATGTTAAAGCATATTCTCTTTGACCCAGTAATTCTTCCAGGAATCTCTTCTCCATAGATTTCTGCATAAATACTTGTTGAGGCATTACTGTAACAGCAAAACAAACAAACAAACAACTAAATCCAGGAACAACTTAAATGTTATTAGTAGGAAACTGGTAAACTAAATTATAGGCCATTTATACAGCCATGCTGTATAAAACACTACACAGTCATTTTTTACAAAAGAGGTCATTCTATGCATACTTATAGGAAAGATGTCTAAATTTGACTGTTAAAGAAAAAAGCCAGTTTCTGCATTATGTGTACTATGCTTCCACTTATACAAAATTATAGATTTTTATAAATGTCAACAATATAAAATATATTTTACATGATTTATATCTATAATTTTATAAATACATAAGAATTTATACATATATACACATATATCTGTGTGTATATATATGTATACACACAAGTATAACCATAAAAAACCAAACCAATTGCCGTTGAGTCGATTTCGACTCATAGTAGCCCTATAGGACAGAGTAGAACTACTTCATAGGGTTTTCAAGACTGTAACATTTATGGAAGCAGACTGCAACATAGCATCCTTCTCCCGCAAAGCAGGCTGGTGGGTATCTCTCTTCCCCCAGTGTGTGTCTGTGTGTCTTATCTGCTCTCTTTATAACCAAGAAGTGATTAGGTTTAGGACCCACCCTACTCTATTACAACCTCCTTTAAAAAAGAAAATTCCTATTCCCAAACTAGGTCATATTTAAAGGTACAGGGGTCAGGATTTCAACACATTTTAGGAGAACACAGTTCAGTCTATAATACACTCCTATACTGATTAAATAATTTTAACCATCATGTATCCCTTCATAAGTTTCAAAAAAAAAAAAATTTCAAACATAATGTAAAAAAAGATAAATAGGAGAACACTTCCAGAGAAAAAAGAAAATCTCCCTTTCCTTTACATTCATATATCCCCCAATCTTTAGACTTTCCAGATTTCCTAAGACCCTCCCCTGCACCCTCACCATTTCCTACTCTCTGCCTCCTCTCACATCTGTTCAGGATCACTGTCCTTGCTAGAGGAGAGCAAGCTAATCTAGAGGATTCGTTGGATAATGTAGTAGCTTTATGGTATAGGGAAAGCTAGTGCGGCCCTGAGCATTTAATAGACTTTTCTAAGACTTTTCTCTTCACGTAACTAGCTGGACAATTTTGGCCAAGTTATTCAATTACTCTGAGCATGTTTTCTAGTGTGTACGTTTTGTGTGGGGATACTAATGCCACTTTTGTTGTTGTTAGGTGTCATTCAGTTGGTTCTAACTCATAGCAACCCTCTATACAACAGAATCCTCACAATCATTGCTATGCTTGAGCCCAATGTTGCAGCCACTGTGTCAATCCATCTCGTTGAAGGTCTTCCTCTTTTTCACTGACCCTCTACTTTACCAAGCATGATGTCCTTCTCCAGAGACTGGCGCCTCCGGATAACATGTCCAAAATACGTGACAAAGTCTTGCCATCCTCACTTCTAAGAAGCATTCTGGCTGTACCTCTTCCAAGACAGACTTGTTCATTCTTCTGGGAGTCCATGGTATATTCAGTATTCTTCACCAACACTATAATTCAAAGGCATCAATTCTTCTTTGGTCTTCCAGCTTTCGCATGCATATGAGGCTGAAAATACCACGGTTTGGGTAAGGGGCACCTTAGTCCTCAAAGTGACATCTTTGCTTTTCAACACTTTACAGAGATCTTTTGCAGCAGATTTGCCCAATGCAAAACATCTGTTAAGCTCTTGATTGCTGCTTCCATGGGTGTTGATTGCAGATCCAAGTAAAATGAAATCCTTGACAACTTCAATATTTCTCCATTTATCATGATGTTGCTTATTGGTCCAGTTGTGAGGATTTTTGTTTGCTTTATGTTGAGGTGTAATCCATACTGAAGACTGCAGTCTTTGATCTTCATCATTAAGTGCTTCAAGTCTTCTCACTTTCAGCAAGCAAGGTTGTGCCTCTGCATATCATAGGTTGTTAATGAATCTTTCTCCAATCCTGATGCCATGTTCTTCATATAGTCTGGCTTCTCGGATTATTTGCTCAGCACCCAAATTAAATAAGTATGGTAAAAGGATACAAGTCTCCCACCTTAAGAAGTTCTGAAAAACCAGAAGGCATGATAAATGTCAATGTCCTGACACAAAGGAGGAAATGTGTTACAGTTATGTGGGCAGGCAGGGACCGGAATAAGGAACCACATAGATGTCAGAAATGCGAAAGGTGCTCTCACTTCACCTCTGCTTTTCTCTGGAGGTCAGCTTCCTTCTTCTATGTGTCTCTACATAGCAGGCTTTTGGATCTTTCTGCCCATGGCAGAAAATAGCTGCCCCAGTAACTGGCATGTTTCAATTCCAGCCCCTCCCAGAGAGTATAATCAACGTGTCTGAATCCTAGTATGTCTGAACTCTAACTCTTTGTTCCTGGAAAGAGAACCATACTGGTCCAGCTTGGGTCAGGTGACTACCGCCAACCCCTTTATCTGCGTTCAAAGTGGTAGAGGCATGCGCATAGCTGCAATGGCCTACCTCTATGGATGGGGTAAAATTCTCAGCAATGAGGATGGTTCACAGGCTAGGAGACATGCAGAAATTCAGCTCTGTCACTAATAACTGTGTTATCTGGGACTTGTCATCACCCTTTTTCTTTTCCCTCAGTTGCTAAATGAAGGAACTAAACTATGAGCTTAGTTCTAAACGAAAGAACTGAACTTTTCAATTCTAAAATTCTATGATTCAATTATTGAAATAGAAGGAATTTTAGGATGCACAGGTTATCAGTGGATGCTAGGGGTTAGGAGAATTGAGATGGTCACAATTCAGTATTCCTTGAATGATACACTGGGTACTCTATTCTATCTATGAATAAAGTCAGCTTTCTCTGTAAGAAAAGAAAAACTGAGGCACATTTATTTGAGGATCCAAACAGTCATGGGATGAAGGTACATTCACACCCCCAAGGCCTTCGGGTGCTTCAGTGTCTGGGGCTCAGCATCAATCAATCAACCTAATATCCATGATGCATCTATGTGTGTTTAGAGTTGGGCCTGGTACCAGTGGTTCAAATGGAATATGATGCTTATAATATAAAAGTATTTACACAGCATCACTTCTTTAACAGTACTTATACTTCTAAAAACAAATCAAGTCTTATAAAGGTAATTATATATAAACATTCTATTTTTAAAAAACCAGTTGCCATCGAGTCAATTCCAACTCATGAAGACTTCATGTGTGTCAGAGTATAACTGTGCTCCACAGGATTTTCAATGGCTGGGCCAGGCCTTTCTTCCAAGGTGTCTCTGGGTGGATTCAAAATGCCAACCTTTCAGTTAGTAGCCTAGCACTTAACCATTTGGGCCACCCAGGGACGCCAATCATTCTATACAACATTTTTATTTATAAGATCCATAGAAAAAAACTTTTTGAAAAGTGAAAGAACCTCCTGAAATAAAAATAATTACTTCCTGATTCATCTCATTTGTTTATATTTATTTTGGTACTTAAGTATTCTTAAAGTGAAGAACCCTTAGAATTTTCTTCTGGCATGAATTATTTATTTACCTCTGATTTCCGTTGTGATATCTCATCATAGCCAAAGATGCTATTTGAAAATCACTGGTTGTGACTGGCCAACAGCAATGGGTGATACCCATTACTGCCACTTCACTTAGCTCATAATACATCCACCTTTGGCCATACTGACTTAATTAAAATATATGTTCCTTTAACTTCTCTACGTAAGGCTATTAATCCCTAGGGGGAGGTACTGTTTTGAAAATAGTTATGCTTCATTTTGACAATGAAGAATAAGCTCTAGGGTTCTGTGAGATGTAAAATTCAACTGTAAGGCTCACTTCTCTAGCAGGGCAGAACCCTGATGCACTAGTGGGGATTTAAGGGTGAAATCTGATTCACTGCAGCCTTGTTATTCATATTCACTGCCCTAACTCTGGTCCTTACAGCTCAGGGAGACAAGTCAGCATGTTTGGGCTAAGAAGACGGAAAGGCGGGAGACTAAGAGCTGGGAGAATGAAGAAAGAAAAAGTTAAATTTTAATTAAATCCCCAGAAAGCATGCTTTCCACAAAATGATGAAGATTTTCAGAATGTCATAGCTGTTAGGTGCCATCGAGTTGACTTTGACTCACAGCGACCAGCTTAGTTATCTAGTGCTGCTATAACAGAAATACCACAAGTGGATGGCTTTAACAAACACCGATTTATTCTCTCACAGTCTAAGAAGCTAAAAGTCTGAATTCAGGGCACCAGCTCCACAGGAAGACTTTCTCTCTCTGTTGGCTCTGGGGGAAGATCCTTGTTATCAATCTTCCCCTAGATCTAGGCATTTCTAAGTGCAGGGACCCTGGGACCAAAGGACATGCTCCACTCCCTGCTCATCTTTCTTGGTAGTAGGAGGTCCCTCTCTCTCTGCTCATGTCTCTCTCCTTTTATCTCTTGTAAGATAAAAGGTGATGCAGGCCACACCCCAGGAACATGCCCCTTACATCTGATCAGGGCTATACCCTGAGTAAGGGTGTTGTACGCCCCCCTAATCCTCTTTAACATAACCTAATCTTGTCTCATTAACCACAGGCAGAGATTAAAATTTACAACACACAGGACAATTACATCACTTCACAAAATGGAGGACAACCATACAATACTGGGAATCATGGCCTAGCCAAGTCGACACACATTTTGGGGGGACACAATTCAATCCATAACAGCAACTTATGTATAACAAAACTAAACAATGCCAGGTCCTGTGCCATCCTCACAGTCACTGCTATGCTTGAGCCTATTGTTGCAGCCACTGTATCAATCCTTTTTTTTTCCAGAAATTTGGAAAATTTCTCCATCAAATCAATTAATAGAATCAAAATCCTGTTACGTTAGATGCTTCAAAGAATGTTTTTAAGACTTTCTTTTCCAGGCTGTCACAAAATAAATGAAAACAATGGCTGCAAATTTCACATCAGCTGTTCCTCTTTTTTATACCAAATTCAACTTTATCTTTCTACGTAATAACAGTCACAGTTAAGACATCCAATCCTCTTTTAATGTATATTTTATATAACACTGTATTATTACTGAGGATTTCAACTTCTCATGTCCAATAAAGATGAGAAATCTGGAGCTGGATTCCCAAGCCTAGTTACTACTGAAGTCTGTGTGCCTGGTCGCCCTCTGGTGGACGGCTGCTGCATTACACACACTTTTTTTTTTTAATGCCGGACCACTTCATTAATAGAAACATCTAGTGAGGCCAAGATCAGAACGTAATCTCAAAATATCCCTGCATGATAAAAAATGCATGTATGTGATGCAATTGAGCTGATTGCGTTCTCAAAGGGAATTTGTTAAAAACAAATGGCTTGATAACAGCTTAGAATGGAGGATAAAACCCCAAAGGACTGCTGATTAATTTTTTTTTAATGTTTGCTCTGATTGATAAAGGATAGGGAATCTGGATTTAAGAATGGGCGAGAAAGAAATTCAAGCTTCACCCTGGGGACAGTGTAGCGTGGTAGAGTGGGGATCACAGAGAAAACATTTGTGGAATAAGGAGTGTTCCAGAGGAATGCTCTGTGCAATCTGAGATGTTGAGTTCTTCCTGTGACCCTTCACATCGTCAGCAAAGAAGGTTTGAAGGTGGAAAACAGTGAAGGGGCTGAATTCTATGTCCTGGGTAATTTGGGAGGGCTGAATGGGGTTGGCTGACAAACAGGTCCAGAGTCGGAAGGGACAGCTGAATGTTGGAGCCTGCTGTCACATGCGAAGCAATCGGCCTGTCACATGAGGGATGCACAAATCCAGGAAGCTCACATTTCTGGATCAAGCTACTGGTTGAGAAGACACAAGAGCAATACCATGCATCAGTGTTTCCCAATCTTTTTCACAACGAAGTGAACACAGGAAATGCTGACATGTGTATAGTTCACTGTTAGAGGTCATTGGTCAAGGGCCTCTGGCCATACAAGGCCCTGGGCTGTCTTCCCAAGAGCTGAGTCACCAGTATTTCAGCACAAGTGTAGCCTAGTCAAGGCACACAGGGGGAGGTTCTGCTGTAGGCCAGCTGTAGGTGGGTGATGAAACAGAAGAGATTGTCAGCAGGAGCAGCAACAGACCTCTAGACAAGGACAGGGTCTCAGGCTGCACCTGGTCTTACATGTCTTCTAAACTTCATCTCTGTGCTATCCTGTTCTGGGTCATGATGTCATAGTAAATCTCATCTTTATTGAACTTTACCTGGCTAACTTCAATGGGTTTTTCAATTCTCAGCGCACTTACACTAAGTCTGTATATTTAGGTACAGGTGAATAGAAACGTG
This sequence comes from Trichechus manatus latirostris, assembly GCF_000243295.1. NCBI lineage: Eukaryota > Metazoa > Chordata > Mammalia > Sirenia > Trichechidae > Trichechus > Trichechus manatus. The sequence continues at coordinate 20,651,204 of NW_004443954.1, read as the reverse complement.
GCTGCAATTTTGGTGACTGTTACTCTTTCTTTTTTACCCCTGCTCTGTCTGGTCGTTTTTCTCTGTCTAAACACTTCACTAAGAAACAAAGGCAAAGACGGTAACACATTACACAACTGAGAACTGGGAAGTAAGCAAAAAGGAAAAGGATGACTCTGAACAGCCGAAACAGAGACTGCAAAGCCCGCACGCAAGGCTGATGTGTTTCCATAATTCTGAAACCGCTGAGAACACTCCTAACTTGTTCTACTGCCCCGTGACTGAGGGACGGCATCCGTGGTTTTAGAGGTAAAAAGAAGAGCTTTCTGGAATCTCATAATGAATATTGCCCCAATTACCTGAGACCCTTTTTAAAATTACATTTCCTAGTTAAAACCCACCCAGCAATTTCCGGGATTGACAGGGATAGCACTTCCTTTTCTCAGTGAGAAAAAGACCTGGCGATCTTCTCCCATGAAGAGCACAGCCTAGAGATTCCTATGGCGGCAGTTCTACTCTGTCATATGGAGAAGACAGGAGTTGAAATCGACTCGACAGCACCTAACAAGAATAACAGTCAACTACGTAGTATCTTTGTCACAACTTCAGAGTAAGATCAAAGGGATTGCTTACTCCTTGGACTAGCGCTTCAGGACTGGGCAGGGGAAATAACTAGCACCCCCCCCAACCCCCGCTCTTTATTTATGACTTACACTGAATTAATCAGTACTGCTACTCACTAGGATTTTCATTTAAAGAAAAAATAACACTAATCAATATAATACAAATGCTTCCAGGGAGTATAAAAGGAGAGAACACTTCCCCACACATTCAACGAGGCCAGAATAAACTTGATCCCAAAACTTAAAAAGGACATTACAAGAAAGAAAAACTATAGTTCAGTAATGAACTTATAGGCAGAATTCCAAACAACATTAGCAAATGAGTGGTTTTTTTCCAGTGATAGTAGAGTAGGTTATATCAGATTAATCTCCTCCTGATTACAGTTACAAACTCTGGACAAAAGAGTGACCAAAAGCAGGCAGCTAACAGAAGGCAAACCTTAAGAAGGAAAGCACACGGAGTGGGTCCACATATACTGACCACTCATCTAATGACTCTCCCAAATCAGTGGTGTACACAGGAAATACAACTCAGGTAGAAAACAGCAGTCTCATTGGGTCGAGGATTCAGAGTCCAGAGTTTGGGGTGAAAGTGGCTGGAAAATAAAAGAAGGTGCAGTGTGATTAATTACTTTTCTGTCTGGCCTTTCTAGCCTTGGTCTTGTGACTCTCACCCAGGTGACTGGGTGGGGCTGTGCAAATAAGATAACTGTGGCCCACCGAGGGGACTGGTCAGTTTTACCTTAAAAGAGAGCCAATACCAGAGCAGAGAGGAGCCCACCACCACCAAGGAAGGAGAGACCAGCAGCAGAGACCCAGCAGCAGAGACCCAGCAGCAGGAGATGGCATAGTGGGCTTCCCAGCCCATGAAGGGAGAAAGGTGAGTGCCTTTGGGCAGAGACTGAGGGCCAAGAAAAGGTGTGCCTGGGAGCACGATTAAGGAGAAGCTGTCCTGATGGAAGAAATGTATTCTGAGTGTTCTTGAGCCTGAATTGTAACTATTACTTCCCTAATAAACCCCATAATTGTGAGCATGGTCTGTGAGTTCTGTGTGGCCATTGCAATGAATTATTGAACCCAGTAAACAGTGTTGTGGGAGGGACAGTTGGTGTCAGAATTGGTAGAGATGGTGTAGAGAGGAGGTGTGTCTGACTTCCACCTCATAGGAATCAGCCTTGGGCTGTTGATCTTGGTTCTCCTTCCACCTTGTGGGGTTGGAGGAGGTCAGACACCTCCCCCCGCCATTTTTACGGGAAGAATCCTAGCAAAGAGATAGCCAAAGGAAGCGTCCAAAATCTGTACAAAAACTCCTCTCAAATCCTTGACTGGCCTCTTAACTGAGCAAGTACAGACAACACTCCAAGGAACCCAGTGAAAGCAACAAAAGGTAAGCTAAAAGAGCTGCACAGAGATTTCAGCATCTTTCCTGTCCGTGGAAGGCAGAGTTTAGAGTTCAAGTCCTTCCAAGTTAGAGGTACTTGGTAAACACATCAGTTTTTCCATTGCAATTCCAGAAGAGCCACCTTAGAAGGACCATAGCAAGACCAGTAGCTATATCTCAGGACATATAGACACGATATAAAAGTAAATATGAATTTTATGTGAAGTGTTCTACTAATTAAAAATAGACTATGATAAGTTAAGAATGCTGTCTAAGTTATCTAGTGCTGCTAAAACGGAAATACCACAGGTGAATGGCTTTAACTAACAGAAATTTATTTTCTTTGTTTAGGAGGTTGGAAGTCCGAATCCAGGGCGCCAGCTCTAGGGGAAGGCTTTCTCTCTCTGTTGCTCTAGGGGAAGAACCTTTTCTCTTCCGCTTCTGTTCCTTGGAGATGTCCATGTGGCCTGGCATCTATCTTCCTCCATCTCTGTTTACTCCTTTTATATCTTATAAGAGATTGACTCAAGACACACCCTACACTAATCCTGCCTCATCAACATAACATACAACTCATTCCCAAATGGGATTATAACCACAAGCATAGAAGTTAGGATTTACAACACATATTTTTGGGGAACACAATTCAATCCGTAACAGATGCATAAATTATTCCCTAGAGCAATGTCTAAAAATTACAAAAAGATTAGAATGGAATATTTTAAAAATACTTGATTAATCCAAAGGAAGGCAGGAAAAAGAGGAATAATAAAACAAATAGAAAATATAACTTAAACCCAACCATATCAAAATAATATTAAATACAAATGAAAAATATTACCAAACCAAATACAGAAATTTTTAAAAAGAATACATCATGACAAAGTGCTTTAATCACTAAGTAAAAACAGGATGGACTCCCACTCAAAATTTGGCTGATATCAAGACTGATGACATCACATATGTACCAAAAGGGTATTATATTACCTAAATGGATATGGCAATTAAATGAATTGCCCAATTTACGAGTAATAGACAGTGAGATGGTCAATTTTCTCTCAAGTTAAGATAGGAGGTATAATCACTCAAGCTTGGACACAATACCTATTGGGTCATCAGCACACATAACCCACAGGAAATAGAAGGAAGGGAGAAGGGTCTTGCAGCAAGAAACTAATTCCAGGTAGTAAAATTTTAAGTTAGGTGGGACACTGCACTCTATACAACCCCAAGGTTTAGAGAAGCAGAACCCAGTCCTTAAAAAGGGCAGACACTAGGCTGGTAGCAGCAAGCACTAAACAGGGTTTGATGAGGAGCCCCGATCTGAGACAGACTCAGAATCATAAAGCAGAGTAACTGGAAATTTCAAGTGGATGTCCAGCCAAATGGACTGAGCCAGTTTAGCACACACTGCACCAGTACAGGGTTCACCCCAGTGTACAGATTCTACATCCTGAAAGTGGTGAAAAAGACTTGCACTCCACTCTGGCACCCACTTCCGGGGACTATGTCTTCATTCCAACTCTCATAGATGATTGGGGCTGAAATTGGTACAAAGTCTACCTGCTTCATTCAACATTTGCTCAGGAATTGGAGCAGAACTGAGCCTTACAGCTATGGGATTAGGGAAGTCAGCTGTGAAGAGCTGGAAAAACAGCAGAAACAATTTCTGGTATTGACAGGTATAGCATTTCCATTCCTCACAAACTAGAAGAAAAGGAACGTGCCATTTTAACAACTATTTCTAGTCTTACGGGACACATACTGTAATTCACTATCATACTTCCTTTCACAAAGTACACATACCACAGGTATATTCAGTAACCTTGGCAATATTGCAATATCTATGGACCCCAATTTTTTTCTCACGTAACTTGATGGTTATTGCCATCACTGGGCATGTAAAGAGTCTCTAAAGGCCATTATCTGCATTAGGTAAAAGCCTACTACAGTGGATTTGGCGTACTACTTTCTGGTACTTCCTACACTACTAAACTTCACATATGAAATAACTTTCCTATTAGACTGTCCCAGAAATGGATATTTGATTTTTTGATTAAAAAAAAAATTTCAAAATTGAAATAAAACTCTCATGATTTTTATGAGAAAATAATACTTTTTTGGCATCCTGAAGCTCAATCCAGGATTGTTGCCAAAGCCTAGTAATTTTAAGATTATTTTCTTGATACTACTTACAATTCTTAAAAAAAAAAAAAGGAAAGCTTATAAGAAATGTTTTTCAATAAATCTGGTTTGGCTTAGGAGCATCTTACTCTAAGGCCACAAACCATGTTTGTTCATTTTATTATGAACAATAAAAAAATTACTTTTGGTTGAAAAAATGTCTACAAAGTTTACTCATTCACCCATAAACAATGAAGACCATCTCAATTTCTCTGGTCCCTCCCTATGAAGACTAATCAGAGAGCGCTACCTCAGGTATCTTTGCTCCCAACCTAGAAAGAACATAGTGATAAAGTTTAAATTATAAATAGAAGAGAACAATATGATGGTTATGAGGCAACTTGTGGGGTGAAAGGCATTCCAATGGAATAAATTCTGATATAAGAAAATAAGTTATGCAAAAATGTGTAGGCTTCATTATTAATCAACCAAAGCTCTACTGAGTCAGGGATAGATAAGAATACAGACAGGCTTAACAGTAAAACTAATTGTAAAAAGAGACACTCCACAGAACCAAAAACAGGAAATATCTTCACACACACAATAATTCAGGAGTAAACCTGGCCTAGCTCAACTGAAGCCCAGAATCCATTGTCTCCCCTCCATTCCCACTATTATACTGATCTTGCTCATGCCTCATACCCTCCACCCAGAAGATGCCTCAAAATGTTAAATTAGTGTCCCTCTGACTTTTAGTCTTATACTGTTCCAGTCCATCTACACATCCCGACTGCTACTGCTCAAATACAGGTCAGATGATACCATCCTGTATGGATTGAATTGTGTCCCCCCAAAAGGTATACCGAAGTCCTAACCTCTGCTCCTGTGAATATGACCTTGTTTGGAAACAGGGTCTTTCTTCTGCTAACAGTTAAATTAAATGAGCTCAAAGCAAAGTAAGGTGAGTCCTAACCCTAATCCCTTCTGAGGGATTCCAAGGACTGCCAGCAGCCACCAGAAACTCGGAGAAGGGCCTCTGCCAAAGCCCCCAGAAGGAACCAACATGGCTGAGACTCTGATTTGGACTTTGTTAGGAATTTAATTATGTCCCCCCAAAATGTGTCAACTTGACTAGGCCACGATTCCCAGTATTGTGTGACTGTCACCATTCCATCATCTGATGTGATTTTCCTACATGTTGTAAATTCTACCTCTATGATGCTAATGAGGTGGGATTAGTGGCAGCTGTGTTAATGAGGCAGGACTCAATCTACAAGATTAGGTTGTGTCTTAAGTCAATCTCTTTTGAGATATAAAAGAGAGAAGGGAGAAAGAGACAGGGGGACCTCATGCCACCAAGAAAGTAGTGCCAGAAGCAGAGTGCATCCTTTGGACCTGGGATCCCTGTGCAGATAAGTGTCTAGACCAGGGGAAGATTGAAGACAAGGACCTTCCTCCAGAGCTGACAGAGAGAGAAAGCCTTCCCCTGGAGCTGGCACCCTGAATTCGGACTTCTAGCCTCCCAGACTGTGAGAGAATAAATTTCTCTTTGTTAAAGCCATCCACTTGTGGTATTTTTGTTATAGCAGCACTAGATAACTAAGACAGATGTCTAGCTTCCAAACTGTGAAAAAATAAACTTGTTTTTTAATGCTACCCACCTTGTGATATTGTTAAGGCAGCCCTAGAAAACTCTCATCAACATCCTCTCATCAAAAATCTTTGACTTTTTTCACAATTTCTAGAAATAAGAGCTCAACTTCTTAGCTTGACATTTAATGGATCCTTCCTGACAATTTCCAATCCTTTCTCCACCACATAGGTCCTCCACTCAAGCTGGATATTCTCACCATCCTCCTATGTTGGTGCTCTACACTTCCACCCCTTTGAACCGCCACTCTTGCTGTCCCCTCTGCCTGGAATGCCCCTGTGTCCCCCAATTCGTTAATGGCCAGTTCAGATGCCGCTCTCTCCACTACCCCAAGGCTTCTTTGCTGTAATTAAATCTCTCTCTTTGTTTCTGTAGCCCTTTGTTTTTAGTATAAATTTGGCTTTAGAGTGTTACTAGCATTAGTTGCACACAGTAAGGTTCAAAGTACTACAAAGGCTAGATTATTCATCTTTCAGTCCCCGACATAACACATAACACATTTCCTTAAGTAAATCATTGATACAAACTGTTAAAGTTAAAATTTTCAAGTTTTCAGACTTGGTGAAATTTCACATCAATAAATGCTGAATAGGAGCCCTGGTGATTTAGCACCTGGCTGCTAACCGAAAGGTCAATGTGAATCCACCAGCCATTCCAAGGGTGAAAGATTACAGCCTAGGAAACACTGTGGGGCAGTTCTGCTCTGTCCTATAGGGTTGCTATGAGTCAGAATCGACTTGATGGCAGCGGGTTATTAGGCTTATATAAAAGCCAATCCCACCGAGGTTCAGGGAGATCTCACTACCATCAAAAAGAGTCTGGAGTGAAGCATGGCCTTTGGACCAAGGACGCAGGGCCCCTGCGCTGAGAACCCCCAAGACCCAGAATAAAGAGCTGTTAACACTGAAGATGGCAAGAGACAGCGGTGGAGGGCTTGCCCGCCCATTGAGCCAGAGCTGAGCACCTTGGGGCAGGAGGCTTGATGGCCGAGCTAAAAGAGTTGTAACACTTAACCACGCAGGGCAGAGGCCTGAGTGTGCCCCGCGCAGGGGTTGCCTTGGAGGACCCTGTGCAGGGGTCTTCCTACAGCAGAACAGAGATGGATGACTCTGGGCAGGAGGCTTTGCCAGTGGAGCTAGAAGAGTTGTAATGCTTGTGCAGGACAAGAGAAGCCTGAGTGTGCCCCATGTATGTGCTGTACACCTCCCCGCCCTGCCAGCGGGGGCCGGGGTAGCACGGCAGCAAGAGAGAACCGCAGGCCCAGGCAGTGTGGCGGGAGCCGGCAGCAGGCTCAGTGGCAGCAGAAGCCTTGTGAGCTGAGCAGGCTTGCCCCCAGCAGCATGGTGGTAGTCGGAAGCAGTAGTGATGTGAACACAGCATCTGATCTGAACCACGATGCCCCTGCCCCACGCCATAAAGAATGGACATGGGTCATTTGGGGAGGGTAAGCATTTCCCCTTTGGGAATGTGTTGTTATTGTTTACCATTTGCTTTCTACCAATAATAATAGTAGCTTTCACTTTGCCAACACTGTGTAAGTATCTCCTGTGTCCAGCTCGATCACAGCTAAACGTAGCACCCACGGAATGGCTGACGCCAGTGAGTATATCTTCTCATTCCCAGCAGCCTATGGCTGCCTCGAAGCCTGAGGCACAGCCCGTCTGCATGGGCAAAGCAGACAGACAGACATGTACAAACACAAGTGCCTCCCGAAATCCCTGAAAATTTAACAATAGGCTCTCAGAAGCCTCCTGTACACCACTAACTTTAGGTACACTGAAAAAGTACCCTTCACTACCTTAGCTGGCACGCCTCAAACTACTAAAATATGAAATTGCCTCTCTATCTAAGAAATTAGGAGTGACCTTTGGGGCATCAATTTTTTACTCCCTTAAGCCAGTGCATACTTTCCAGTCCTAATCTTGCTTGATCCGCTGTAGTATGTGACACTGTTGGCCTCCTCCTTGAAACTGACTCATCACTCATTTTCCAGTCTCTTGGCTTTGTCCTACCTCTCTGACTACTCCTTGGGTCTACTTAGAAAGTTCTTCCTCCAAGGATTTGTTAAATGTTGGTGTTTCCAAGTGTTCTTGGTCCGCATATCTTCTCACATTTCACACTGCCCGTGGGACCCTTATCTACTCACCTATCACTTGAGTCCACACCCAAATCTTATCTCCAAACCAAAATTCTCTCCTAATATCTAGACCCGTGTTTGTAATTCCTCCATCATGCATCTTTACTTGAGAGTCTCACATAAATCTTAAACTCAGAATGCTCATAACAGACTTGTTTCTTTCCTTTGGTGAAATCTGCTTCTCCCTTTCAACTCAATAATTTACAGGTGGTACCATTTACCAGCTCACCCAACCCAAACCCCAGATGTCATCCTTGGCTCCTCCCTTTCAACATCTTCCACATTTGAGACTTCAGCATCTATTGAGTCTGACCGTAATATCTCTACCAAGACCCCCTCCTCTCTCTCCTCACTGCTACTGATAAGATTTGAGTCCTAATCACCTCTCATTAGTGTAATAACCTTCTAGCTTCCTAACTCTTATTCATTCTACACACTGATACCCTGTGATCTTTCTAAACCACAAATCCTTTAACAGCTCCCAAATGCCTTAGAACCATGGTTTCCAACCCTGGCTGCACAAGAGAATTATCTCAGAAGTTCTCTTCTCAATCAACTTTATAAATGTGTAACTTATATATAATAAAATGCACCCATTTTAAGTGCAAAGCTCAATGTGTTTTTACAAATATATATACCTGTGTAACTATCACCACAATCAGGATATAAAACATTTCCATCACTTCAGAAAGTTCCCACGTCACTTTTCAGTTAAAATTCCCCAAGCTTATCCTTCCCCAAATGTACAGCCCCAAGTAACCACCAGGCTTCTGTCATTAAAGATGAGTTCTGCCTGTTCTAGGATTGTACATAAACTGAATAAGACAACATTTACTCTTTTTATATTTGGTTAAGGAGTCCTGGTGGTACAGTTAAGCACTCCGGTGCTAACCAAAATGTCAGTGGTTTGAGCCCACCAGCCACTCCTCGGGAGAAAAACGTGACACTTGGCTTCTATAAAGATTACACCTTTGGAAACCCTGTGAGGCAGTTCTACTCTGTCCTGTATAGGGTCACTATGAGTCGAAATACACAGAGTCACTATAAAAAAGAATTGGTCGACATTCAACCATTTCAGGAGGTAGCATATAATCAATAACCGATGGTACTGAAGGAAGAAGTCCAAGCTGCACTGAAGGCATTGGTGAAAAACAAGTCTCCAAGAATTGACAGAATGCCAATCGAGATGTTTCAACAAATGGATGCAACGCTGGAAGCACTCACTCATCTATGCCAAGAAATTTGGAAGACAGCTACCTGGCCAACCAACTAGAAGAGATCCATATTCGTGTCCATTTCAAAGAAAGGTGAACCAACAGAATGTGGAAATTATCCAACAATATCATTAATATCAAGTGCAAGTAAAATATTGTTGAAGATAATTCAAAAACAATTGCAACAGTACATCGATAGAGAACTGCCAGAAATTCAAGCTGGATCCAGAAGAGGATGCTGAACAAGGAATATCATGGCTGATGTCAGATGGATCTTGGCTGAAAGCAGAGAATACCAGAACGATGTTTACCTGTGTTTTACTGACTATGCAAAGGCATTCGACTGTGTGGATCATAACAAACTAAGGTTAACATTGAGAAGAATGGGAATTTCAGAACACTTAATTGTGTTCATGCAGAACCTGTATATAGACCAACAGGCAGTCATTCGAACAGAACAAGAAGATACTAAGTGGTTTAAAATCAGAAAAGGTGTACATCAGGGTTGTATCCTTTCACCATGCTTATTCAACCTGTATACTGAGCAAATAATCCAAGAAGCTGGAATATGTGAAGAAGAACGCGGCCTCAGGGTTGAAGAAGACTCATTAACAACCTGTGATATGCAGATGATACAACTTCGCTTGCTGAAAGTGAAGAGGAGTTGAAGCACTTCATGATGAAGATCAAAGACTACAGCCTTCAGTATGGATTACAACCCAGCATAAAAAAAAAACAAAAATCCTCACAACTGGACCAATAAGCAACATCATGATAAATGGAGAAAAGGTTGAAGTTGTCAAGGATTTCACTTTACTTAGATCCACCATCAATGTCCAATGGAAGCAGCAGTCGAGAATTTAATAGATGTATTACATTGGGCAAATATGCTGCAAAACACCTCTTTAAACTGTTAAAAAGCAAAGATGTCACTTTGAGGACTAAGATGCACCTGACCCAAGCCATGGTATTTTCATTTGCCTCGCATGCACGAAAAAGCTAGACAATGAATAAAGCAGGCTGAAAGAAAATTGATGCCTTTGAATTACGGTGCTGGCAAAGAATACTGAATATACCATGGACTGCCAGAAGAACAAATAAATCTGTCTTGGAAGAAGTACAGCAAGAATGCTCCTTAGAAGTGAGGATGGTGAGACTTTGTCACACGTACTTTGGACATGTTATCAGGAGGGACCTGTCCCTGGAGAAGGATCATGCTTGGTAAAGCAGAGGGTCAGCAAAAAGAGGAAGACCCTCAACAAGATGGACTGACACAGTGGCTGCAACAATTGGCTCAAACACAGCAACGATTGTGAGGATGGCACAGGACTGGGCAGTGTTTTGTTCTGTTGTACATAGGGTTACTATGAGTAGGAACAAACTCGATGTCACCTAACAACCACAACATGAGTCGAAACTGACTCAACAGCTATGGTTTTTTATATTTGGTTTCTTTCACTCAAGAGCATGTTTTTGACATTCATCTATGGTATGTATACCAGTAATTTCTTCCTTTTTAGTGTTGAATGTTATTCCATTGTAGGAATTTATCAAAATTTTATTCATTCACTAATGGACATTTTCATCATTTCTAGTTTGGGGCTATTATGAAAAGCTTCTATGAACACTTGGGTACATATGTTTTCATTCCTCTTGGGTCAATATCTAGGAGTGGAATAGCTGGGTCTTATGATGTGTATATTTAACTTTAGAGGGCACTGCCAAACTGTTTTCCAAAGTCATTAACCATTTTACATTCCCACCAGCAGCATATGAGAGTTCCAGGCAGAAAGCCAGGGCAAACATAGTTCACTTTGCTTGTTTCCCTTCCCACAGACATCACAGTCCTGAAATGCCTGCTGTTCAATGTCTGAAGAGTTCAGAGTCAGAGGGCACATACCAAGTACTCTGTCATGGCCAGATGCAAAGTCTACCTGGGGAGCATCTTAAAAAGCATGATTCTTGAGTCCCATCCCATACCAATTAAATCTAGATTCCTGGGGTACAGGTGGGGGAGGGTGATTCTAAAGGGTAGCAATGTTTGAGAACATCTGGCCCAGAGGGTGTGTACCTGGGCAGTGCAAACAGTTAAGCACTGGGCTACTAACCAAAAGGTTGATGGTTCGAAATCCACCCAGATGCACTTCAGAAGAAAGGCCTGGTATTCTACTTTCTACAGTCATTGAAAACCCTATGGAGCATCTACTCTAAAACACATGGGCTTGCAGGGGGGTGTGTGGGCTTTTTTTTTTTTTCGGTTGGCCCAGAGGGTAATATTTAACCCATTCACTAAAGCGAGATCCTTTAGAATCTGCCCTAATCCTACATGTCTAGTTTAGATTTCCCTCCCCATACACAGTTTTGGTAACTTCTAATATTCCATCATAGGGGCAACAGTGGTTTGGTGGTAGAATTCTCATTTTCCATGCTGGGGACCTGGTTTCGATTCCCGGCCAATGCACCTCTTGCTCAGCCATAGCCCACCTGTCAGTGGAGGTTCACGTGTTGCCACGATGCTGAACAGGAGCTTCCAGACCAAGAACTAGGAAGAAAGGCCTCGCGATCTACTGCTGAAAATCAGCCAATGAAAACCCTATGGATCACAACAGTCTGATCCCGTTATGCATGAGCTAGCCATGAGTTGGGGGTCAACTCCAAGGCAGTTAACAAGCTTCAGTCATGTAGTACTGTCCCTGACTATGAACACAGTATTTCAAATCTCTGTCGCTGTACATACTCTTGCCTTTACACGTGGTCCCTTTTGGTTCACTGTCTACTTGAAATTCTTATACTTCAAATAACAGCTAAAAAGTCACTTTCTGTATGGGGCATTTCTTTTTAAAGAAGAGCTAGGAATTCCTAGGGCAGAATGTTGTATGAAAAAGAGTACCAGTTCAACATACGCAAGGTTTAGTATCTGGTATACTATTCTTTATTACAGTGAATTTACTCGTTATTTATGAATAACACAATGACAATAATTACCTAGCAGAGGGATATATGAGATAATACATGTAATGCACCTAGCATGGTGCACATAGCAGGCAACAACAGAATATTCCCCTTCACACCCACATTCCTTTCATAACACTTCCTGCAAAGCTCGCATGGTAATTTTGTCATTTTACATCTCTCTGTTCCCAACTAGATTGTGAATTCTATAATGACGAGGACTATTTCTTTTTACCTTTCCATTCTCGGGGCGTAACAGTGCCTAGAATAAGACAGGAGTTTAAATAAATCTCGGTGGAATGAAGAGGGTTTAACAGTCCTCTAGTTCTGGTTGCAAAGAGCCTTTACGGTGCTCTCACCCTCAGTTCTGCGCTTTGGGAACGATGGGCTTACCTGGTTCTTGACAGGGAAGATGAGAGAATTACATCAAGGTAGGGTTGCATGTTTCATCAGCTAAAACGTTCAGAGGAAGTTTTCATTGTTGAGTTCACTGAACCTGCGAGCCTATGCTGCCCACTGGGGTCAGTAACTGCCCTCCGCGGCGGTTTACACCGGCTCAAGCTTGCGGCGAGGGGAACACGAGGCTTAAGCAGAGGCTACTGAGAAATTCCCGCCGCCAGTTTCCCTTATGGAAAAAAGGGAGCAAAAGAGGTGGTCTGGGGGAGGCGCCCGGGGAGACTACAACGGGCGAAGGCACGCGCTGGGAGGGTCGGGGAACCGGGCGTCAGTGTGGACGTTCCGGGGGACCGGGACCGCGTTAAAAAGGGGATTCGGCAGCCGGCCAAAGGCGCGCGGGGGAGGAGCTCCAGAGGTTGGAGGTACGCAGTAAGGAGCGCGTGGGGGAAAAGCCTCGGAGAGCGGGGGCGCGCCCTGACCAAGCCCCTCTTCGTGGGACTCGCTGCCAAGCTCCGCCTCCCCGCCGTTGCGCGGCAACCGTCCCGAAAGTCCCGAGGAGGCGAGTCTCGGGAGATCACCAACTGTCGGCGGAAGATGGCGGAGGGCGGCAGCGCCGAGCAGGGCGAGCAGGAGAGGCAGGCTTGTTTGCCGCGGCCCCCGAGCGCGCGGGATTTGCAGGTGCGGTGGGAGGCCGAGGGCGGGGACCGCGGGCGCGCGTGAAAGGTGGCCTCTGGCCTCGGCTGAGCCTCCGCAGACCCCTTGTAGGGGCAGAAACGTGGCCCCGGCGCTGCGTCTCCCGGAGACGCCCATCGCTTGGGGGTGGTTGTGGAAACGGGTGCCGGAGCCCGTCTAGTACCACTCTCTCCTTTCCCCTCCTACCACTCTCTCCTTTCCCCTCCACCCCATTTTACAATTTGTTGAAACTAAGAAGCAACTCAATGTAGAATGGCATTTTGTGAGGCCATTTGTGCTATTCCCCCGTTTGTGTTTCCTGTGATTTAGTGCAGAAGAAATTTTTATCGTGGACGTAGGGGAATCAACGGACACTTCAAACATGGTGGCAGATGTGATGGTTTGTCCCCTCTGGTCCTGGATGCTGTTTCTCACCAGATTATATATGTATATAAATAATTCTTTTTTATCATTTAGCTTTTGTGTGTCAAAGGGGTGAGTTAAGCGTTTCATCCTGCAGCTGTACAGCCTAGTTTTTAAAGCTACAATTTATAGACCATTCCATATAAAAAACGAAGAAATATGACTTTATAAAGTTATGGGACACTTTAGTTAGCTGAATACCAGTGCGCCAAATACTGCTCTACCAGATGATTTTAGGTCTTTTTTCTGCCTCCTTATAGGATCGTTGATAAAATTCAACAAGTAAGTGTCTGTAAGTAGCTGTAATTAAAAATAAACGAGACTCCACAAGGCTTAGGTACAACAGTCCTGTTATTGTCACACCTTCATTCTGCGTCTTTAAGCAAACGTGTATATTGACCACCTGCCGTATAACAGCATACTGCCTAACTTCGGGGAATGCAAAGATAGATAGGACATCATATCCACAGTCAGTGCTGAACACTTTGGGGAAATAGAAGACATGTGAAAGGTATTTCTACCTTTTGAAAGCCTGCAGGGTTTTTGGAGAAATGGGATATGAATACATTTAACATAACATTTTAGGATGAAGTATGGTTGAGTGCCAAAATAAGCAGTGCATAAATGAGGAATTTGGAGAATGGATATAGATCAGTGTAAGGTTAGAGATGAACCCGATGTAGAATAGTTCCAGTGCCCGCAAGTTAATTCAGTAGTAAACAATCAAGGAAAGGAAGCTATCATCTACTTCATTTCTATTATAGACCTCCTCCCATTGTTGTCCAGTCAATTCCAACTCATAGCAACTCTATAGTACAGAGTAGAACTGCCCCATAGGGTTTCCAAGGCTGTAATTCTTTTTTTTTTTAATTGTACTTTAGATGAAGGTTTACAGAACCAAATAGTTTCTCATTGAACAGTTAGTACACATACTGTTTTATGACAATGGTTAACAACCCCACGACATATCAACACTGTCCCTTCTCAACCTTGGGTTCCCTATTACCAGCTTTCCTGTCCCCTCCTGCCTTCTAGTCCTTGTCCCTGGACTGTCATACCCCATTAGTCTCATTTTGTTTTATGGGCCTGCCTAGTCTTTGGCTGAAGGGTGAACCTCAGGAGTGACTTCATTACTGAGCTAGAAGGGTGTCCGGGGGCCATACTCGGGATTTCTCCAGTCTCTGTGTGACCAGTAAGTCTAGCCTTTTTTTGCGAATTAGAATTTTGTTCTACATTTTTCTCCAGCTTTGTCCAGGACCCTCTGTTGTGATCCTGGTCAGAGCAGTCAGTGGTGGTAGCTGGGCACCATCTAGTTGTACTGGACTCAGTCCGGTGGAGGCCTTGGTAGCTGTGGCCAAATAGTCCTTTGGACTAATCCTTCCCTTGTATCTTATTTTCTTCATTCTCCCTTGCTCCCAAAGGAATGAGACCAGATCGTTGATATGCTTGAGTCCATCGCTGTAGCCACTGTATGTTTTGAGTACCTTCTAAGCTAGGAGGCTCATCTTCCAGCACTATATCAAACAATATTCTCTTGTGATCTATAGGGTTTTCATTGGCTGATTTTCGGAAGTAGATCACGAGGCCTGTCTTCCTAGTTTGTCTTAGTCTGAAAGCTCTGCTAAAACCTGCACACCATGGGTGACCATGCCAGTATTTGAAATACCAGTGACATAGCTTCCAACATCATAGCAACATGCCACCACAATATGACAAACTGTGGTAGAAACAAGCCAGTGGTAGAAACAGATACGTTGTTGTGAGGTGCTATTGAGTCAGTTCGACTCATAGCAACCCTGCATACAACAGAACAAAATACTGCCTGGTCCTGCGCCATCATCGCAGTCATTGCTATACTTGAGCCCATTGTTGCAGCCCTTGTGTCAGTCCATCTCGTTGAGGGTCTTCCTCTTTTTTGCTGACCCTCTACTTTACCAAGCATGGATGTCCTTCTCTAGGGACTGATTACTCCTAATAACATGTCCAAAGTATGTGAGACGTAGTCTCACCATTCCTGCTTCTGATTGTACTTCTTCCAAGACAGATTTGTTCTTTTGGCAGTTCATAGTATACTCAGTATTCTTTGACAACACCACAATTCAAAGGCGTCAGTTCTTCTTTGGTCTTCCGCATTCATTGTCCAGCTTTCACGTGCATATGCAAGTTATAATGTATAATTTGGTAATACTATTTTTTAAAAGGTATATAGACCATGTATATCATTTATTTGTTCATTTTCCTAAAATTCATTACATTTATATGTCTGATAGACTTTTAAATAGAATAATTTTGAAATTGTTTTATGTACTTTGATTTTGAAAACTTGAACACCTGAACGAAATTACTTTATGAGATATAATATTGAGAATAAGCTGACATTAGTGTGAAACATCTTAAGGTATTTTTTGAAAGAATTGCAGGAGTATTATGTAGGTCCAAATTTGAAAGTAGTTTGTTACTTTAATACAATTTTTGAAAATGTTGAATAATTGAAAATAATTAAACAATTATTATAACTTGAATATATTCTAATATATGTGATTTGTTCTCCCATAAATATATTTGGTTATTTCTGTTATAAAATGAAAGATGCAGTGACTATTTTGGAAGAGAGTCATCTTCTGAAACAGCAGCTTTTATTTTTTAATGAGAAATCGTTACCACTCAATTAAAAGTTAATGTTCTACTCATAACATCTATTTGTTTAGAGGAGTTTATTTCTACTGTCATACATTATACTAAGCCTGTTTTTATATAGTTGGCCTTGGCAGGATTATGCGAAGATGAAATGAAAGGCAAATCTTCCAGGAGTGATAGACCTAAAGCTACAGTCTTTAAAAGCCCACGAACACCATCTCAAAGGTAAGTTTTGTTTTAGAAATTGTAACCCCTTCTAGTTCACTAGTCCCAAATTTTTTTAGATAGCCTTGGGAATTTTTTTTAAGCTTTAATTTCTTTAAATATTATTTAGGTACTACGCCTAAAATTTTAATACAAAGCTAGAAGAAACTTACAGAAAAATTATCTAGTTAGGTGCTGTGATGGTTAAGGTTGGTATGTAGTTGGCCTTGGCAGAATTAACTTGGCTGAGCCATGATTCTCAATTGTTTGGCAATTATGTGATATAATTTGGCAGTTGTGATCTGATGTTATCACCTCCATGATGTAATCTGATATGATCAGTGAATCAGTTATAAGGGGAGTTTCCTTGGGGGTGTGGCTTATATCCAGTATATTTGGACATTCTGGCAAAGCTTGCTAACTTCTGCTCACTCTGGATCTTGACCTCTGCTTCTTGGAACTTGAGCCAGTAGCTTGCCATATTGCTTATATTTCTTGGGATTCGTTGACCTCCACTGCCTATAAGCCAGCAGCCTGCTGTCTTACCTACTGATCATGGATTCGTCAGCCTCCACAGCCCATGAGCCAGCAGCCTGCCATCAGACCTGACAATCTTGGGTTTGTCAGCCCCTGAAACTACATGAGTCAGGAGAAGCCTCCAGCTTGGCACCTGACCCACAGACTTGGAACTTGTCAGCCTCTATAGCCATATGAGCCATTTCCTTGAGATAAATCTCTGTCTGTGTGTGTGTGTGTGTGTGTGTGTGTGTGTGTGTGTGTGTGTGTGTGTACACACATGTGTGTACATACATATACACATGGGGGTGTATGCATACACGTGTGTGCTTCACTGCTTTTGCTTTTCTAGAGAACCCAGCCTAAGACATTTGGTACTGGAAGTGGTTCCAGAGAAACAGAATAGTAAGGATGAGTTTTCTGAATTGATTCTCAAATCTGGTTGGTCTTAAAGATGTTGGTGACTCTGCTTCCAGTAGTAAAGAGGGCACTGCTAATCCATGGTGTGAAGTGGCAATAGAAATACACAAAATATCACCACCAATAGATCAAGTATTGATGAGAGGTGAGGCTCTGGGTAATTGCAGGTTTGATACTTTTCTACAATTTTGTCAGAATAAGAAGTATAAGGAAGCTGATTGGTTGGTCCTACTTTCGCTAGACAAAATGGTGAAAGAAAGAGATGAACCCGAGTTCAGAGTTACAGCTGTAGCGCTGCATGAATGACCTTAAAGTTGCCCCTTGGGCCCTGAAAGAAGGTCTTATTGTAGTAACAGAACTGATACTGCCGAAAACCAAACCAATAGTCTTATCATAAGAGTGGCAGAATTACAACACCAGTTAAATTCCCAATCGCAACTGGTGTCTGAAGTTAAAGTAAAGGTATTGATTGGGAAGAAATGGGATCCTGAAACTTGGGATGGGGACATAATGGGCCCCTAAATTCCTTTTAATCACTCCTGCTAACAGAACCAGCCCTCTCACTCCCATCTGCAGAGATTACTCTATCTTTGTCTGCTAAGCCACCCTTCCCAGTAAAACCATTGGCCCCTACACCCCCATCTGATGAGATTAACCCAGCTGTGTCTGAAGAGCATTTGTCTGAGTCATCACCTGGGGAGGCATCTGAGTCATTGCCTAGGGTATCACCTGAGGCAGATGCTTTATAAAACATTGCTGCATGTTCTCAGAACATATCCCCACAACCCATTTTTGCTTCTAGACCTATAACTAGACCTAAGTCCCAGTGAGCTCCAAAAGGTGAAGTACAAGTTAGACAAAGGTCTAATCTATAATCTACAAGAAAAT
>NW_004443954.1:20550613-20632342 GCF_000243295.1 Trichechus manatus latirostris | reverse complement strand
GTGAGTAGTATCTGGGGTCTTAAAAGCCTGTGAGCAGCCATCTAAGATACTCCACTGGTCTCACCCCTTCGGGAGCAAGGGAGAATGAGAACAGGATACAAGGAAAAGATTAGTCCAAAGGACTGATGGACCACAGCTACCAAGGCCTTCACCAGACTGAGTCCAGTACAGCTAGATGGTGCCTGGCTACCACCACTGACCGCTCTGAGCGGGATCACAACAGAGGGTTCTGGACAGAGCTGGAGACGGATGTAGAACAAAATTCTAACATACACAAAAAGACCAGATTTACTGGCCTGACAGAAACTGGGGAAACCCCAAGAATATGGCCCCCAGACACCCTGTTAGCTCAGTGGTGAAGTCACTCCCGAGGTTCGCCGTTCAGTCGGGGATTGGACAGCCTCATAAAACGGGACTAATGAGGCACAGCAGTCCAGGGACAAGGACTAGAAGCAGAAGGGGACAGGAAAATCTGGTGATAGGGAGCCCAAGGTTGAGTAAGGACAGTGTTCACATGTAGTGGGATTCTTAACCATTGTCATAGGGCGATATGTGTACTAACTGTTTAATGAGAAACTATTTTGTTTTGTGAACCTTCATCTAAAGTGAGAATAGCAGCACAACTGGAAGAAAGTAATCAATGTCAATGAATTGTACATGTAGAAATTTTTGAAATGGTGTATCTTTGGCTATGTATATTTTCACCAAAAAACAAGGTCCTCCAAGGTCATGAAGGGAGAGTGCTGACATGTCGTGGGGTTGTTAACCAATGTCATAAAACAATATGTGTACTGACTGTTTAATAAGAAACTATTTGTTCTGTAAACCTTCGCCTAAAGTACAATAAAAAAAAAATTTTTTAGAAAGGTGAAGTACAAAGTGTGACCCAGGAGAAGGGACACTACCTGCAAAAGAACTATTTGACTTCTCTAATATGTACAAATAGAAAGCTGGGGGATATGTGTGGGAATGGCCCTTAAGAGCATGGGGTGATGGTGCAAGGAACATAAAGATGGATCAGTCTTAAGTTTATTGATATGGGCCCACTAAGCACAGGTTCTTTATTCAGTGTTTTAGCTCAAGAGGTTAGGAAAGGATCTAATGGTGTATTTGGTTGGTTCACTTAAGCATGAATTACACAGTGGCCTACACTAAATCAAGTTGAAGTACCAGAACTACCTTGGAATACTGTAGAGGAAGGTATCCAAATGCTTAGAGAAATTGGCATGCTGGAGTGGATTTATCAGTTTAGACCACAGACCCACACATAGAGTGCCCAGAGGACATACCTTTTACCACAATGGTGAGGAACAAATTTGTGGAGGGAGCCCCAGCATCTTTGAAGACTGCTGTGGTAGCTATTTTACATAAGTCAGATTTGACACTGGGAAATGCCCTAACAATTAAGACGCCTAACTCTAATGGGGCTGATTGGACCCTTTGATGGTAGGGGCCAAGTGGCTGCACTCAATCGACAAAGGTGGATGTGGTTACTTTAATGGACAGCAGAGTCCAAGCAGTAATTAGAATAGTCTGACTCATATGGTCTTGTCATTGGCTACTTAGTCATGGTGTCCCTAGGAGAAAAACAGATGGGAAATCTACTAGATATTTACTTGATCTGTAAAAGCGGAGGAATTCTAGGTGAAGTGAATGGCAGTCTAACTGGAATCGCCAGAGCAGAGTCAAGGCCCCTCAGTCAATTTCCAGACTTGAGCCAGTTTACAGACCCACAACCCCTTGAATGGAGTGGAGGCCAGGTCCCCTTGAGGAAGAACCCCACTGCACTGCCAAAAATTTATACTGTTGATCTTTCTCCCATCCTTCCCTAAAGGGATCTATGGCTTTTCAGTGGGGAAAAGGAAATAATCAGGCTTCTGGGGGATTACTAGACATTGACTCTGAACTGACTGTAATTCCAGGAGACCCAAAACGTCACTGTGGCCCACCAGTCAGAGTGGGGGCATGTGGAGGTCAGGTTATTAACGAAGTCTCAGCTCAGATTCATCTCACAGTGGGTTCAGTGGGTCCCCAAGCCCATCCTGTAGTGATTTCCCCAGTTCCAGAATACAGAATTGGAATAGACATACTCAGAAACTGGCAAAACCCCCACATTGGATCCCTGACATGTGGACTAAGGGCTGTTGTGGTAGGAACAGCCAAGTGGAAGCCATTAGAACTGCCCCTGCCTAGGAAAATAGTAAACCAAAAGCAATACCACATTCCTGGAGGAATTGCAGAGTTTACTGCCACCATCAAGGACTTGAAGGATGCAGGGGTGGTGGTTCCCATCACACCCCAATTCAACTCGCCTATTTGGCCTGTGCAAAACAGATGGATCTTGGAGAAAGACAGTGGATTATTGTAAACTTAACCAGGTTGTGACTCCAGTTGCAGCTGCTGTTCCAGATGTAGTTTCACTGCTTGAGCAAATTAATACATCTCCTGGTACCTGACATGAAGCTGTTGATCTGGCCAATGCCTTTTTCTCAATTCTGGCTTCTAAGAAACACCAGAAGCAAGTCCAGCAATACACCTTTACTGTTCTTCTAAAGGGGTATATCAACTCTCCAGCCCAATGTCATAATTTAGTCCAAAGGAACCTTGACCGCCTTTCCCTTCCAAATACGTCGTACTGGTCCATTACATTGATGACATTACTCTGACTGGACCTACTAAGGAAGAAGTGTCAGTGACTCTGGGCTTGTTGGTAAAATATTTGCGTACTAGAGGGTGGAAAATTAATCCCACAAAAATTCAGGCACCTTCCACCTCACTGAAATTTCTAGGAGTCTAGTGGTGTGGGTCATGTTGAGATACTCCTTCTAAAGTGAAAGATAAGTTTTTACATCTGGCCCCTCCTACAACTAAAAACATCTGGTGGGCCTCTGGATTTTGGGGGCAACATATACCTCATTTGGATGTGCTACTCAGCCTGTGTATCAGGTAACTCGAAAAGCTGCTAGTTTTGAGTGGGGCCCTGAGCAAGAGAAGACTCTTGTTCCAAGTAAAATGAAATCCTTGACAACTTCAGTATTTTCTCCGTTTATCATGATGTTGCTGCTTGGTCCAGTTGTGAGGATTTTTGTTTTCTTTATGTTGAGGTTTAATCTATAATGAAGACTGTAGTCGTGGATCTTCCTCAGTAAGTGTTCCAAGTCTTCTTCACTTTCAGCAAGCAATGTTGTGTCATCTGCATGTGGCAGATCATTAATGAGTGTTCTCCAATCATGATGCCAAGTCAGCATACAGATTGAATAAGTATGGTGAAAGAATACAACCCTGACGCACGCCTTTATAGCTATTATCTTCTTCTTGTTAGATGCCATCGAGTCAGTTCCGACTCAGTGACCCTTTGTACAACAGAACAAAACACTGCCCAGTTCTGCACAATCCTCACAGTCATTGCTGTTTGAGCCTGTTGTTGCAGCTACTGTGTCAGTCCATCTCGTTGAGGGTCCTCCTCTTTTTCTTTGACCCTCTACTTTACCAGGCATGATTTCCTTCTTCAGGAAGTGGTCCAAAGTACATGAGATGAAGTGAGTTCCTTAGGGGAAGAAATTAGCTTCTGATTGTTAACAGCCCTTTTCCCTACTACATCAAAAGTGTATAAGTTGTGAAAGAGATGCATTTGATAAGCATTTACAGAGGAGGGAGGGAGGGAAGAAGGTAGCAAGTCAATTTTCATGCTTGACGCTGAACTCACTTACCAGAATCTCTGCAAGCTCAGTATGAGAAAATATGTGAATTAGTTACTATTTATTTTTTTCCTTAATCTCATTTTTAAAATGAAATAGTTCTACAGAAGTTCTAGTAATGTCTTTTTTATATTATAGTTATTTCATAGAAGTAGGTTTTTACTTTAAAGTAATTTGTTTGTTATTCCTAGTTTTTATTCATGAATTATGTTTAAAGGTTCTACTCAAGCGAACATGAATACAGCGGATTACATATTATTCAACCCTCAACTGGGAAAATTGTGAATGAACTTTTCAAAGAGGCAAGGGAACATGGAGCAGTCCCTCTGAATGAAGCCGCAAGAGCATCAGGTGATGACAGATCTAAAGTAAGCACTACATTTTATAACTAAATGTGCTTTTATATCTTTGATTCTTCTATAGATTTTATACTCTTTGTACATATTGTTTTACTAATTATATATTTCTGTTACATATCTGCTTCATTTTTGTATGATAATCTTTCTATATTCTTTCAATTAAGAATGAGGCAGTTTCTTATACTTCCCTACAACTTCTCTGTTTACTTTTTTATTTTCAAATAACTATAGATTCCCAGGAAGTTGCAGAGATAGCACAGAGGTCCCGGGAATCTTTCAACTAGTTTCTCCCGGTGGTTTCATCTTATGTAATTATAGGTCAATATCAAAACGAGGAATGTGACATCAGTTCATGTGTGTGTATAGGTCTTTGTCATTTTATCACGTGTAGATTTGTGTAATCACTGCCTCAGTCAAGAGACTGTTCCATCAGTTTTGACAGACAGCTACTGTTGAGAACACTGTTCTCAGTGAAGTATTGTCTTAGTCATCTAGTGCTGCTGTAACAGTCCAGTAGGCTACAAGTCCAAATTCAGGGCATCAGCTCCAGGAGAAGACTTTCTATCTCTGTCGACTCTGGAGGAAGGGCCTTGTAATGCATCAGTCTTCCCTTGGTCTGGGAGCATCTCAACGCAGGAACCTCAGGTCCAAAGGACACACTCTGCTCCCGGCACTGCTTTCTTGGTGGTATGAGGTCCCCATGTGTCTCTGCTCGCTTCTCTCTTTTACATCTCAAAAGAGATTGGCTTAGGACACCATCTAATCTTGTAGACCTCATCAGTATACCTGCCGTTAATCCATCTTATTACATCGTAGTGATAGAGTTTACAACACATAAGGAAATCACATCAGATTACAAAACGGTAGACAAACATACAATACTGGGAATCATGACCCAGCCAAGTTGACAGATATTTTTGTGGGACACAATCCATGACAAATATCAGTTTTAGTTTTCATTTCATTATTTAGCAACCACTTGAAAGGCCTTTCCAATCAAGTCTAAGGTAATTTCCGTTCTTGCAAGTTCTCCAATTCTGGAAGGACTGTGTGAAATTTATGTAGTTTAGTTTATAGAAAAGAAAAACGCTAATTAAAATCTCATTCATGTATGAATGGTGATTGAAAGGAGTAATATTTTTACCTCATAAGCTACACTATGTGAAAGATAGAATACCTTTTGATTAGTATAGCAAAATAAAAAGTGCAATTGTAGTTTGTTGCGTTTGAATGAAAGCAGCTTATAAAATAACTATAGAGCTTTTTCTTCAGGGTATTTTATACCCATTCATAAAATACTTCCTTTACTCTGTGAAACTCTATTTTGTAAAATATGGTATAAGCATTATAAGTTTTATTGTAACATTTGTCAAAATATTAATTGTGGCCTTCTTTAAGTCTGTTTTATACTTTTAAAAATGTATTTCAATGTATAAATGCATTTTTTAGTTTAAGATTGACCTAAATTATTTCACCTTCTGATTCACTAGTATTTTCATAGGAAGAAACATAATTTGCTTGACTACACTTACTTGTTAAAAAAAAAAAAAAAAGATCTCCATTCTAATACAAAGTTTTTCTAGTAAGTATGAACCAGTTTGGCTAATTATAATTGATCTAGTCTTAAAATATGTATGTCACATTATACTAACATTTTGCTTAATAAGCCTTATGAATTTTTAGCTCATTTACTATGTGTTTCAGTCATTTACAGGTGGAGGATACAGACTGGGTAATTCCTTTTGTAACCGTTCTGAATACATCTGTGGAGAAAATCAGCTGCAAGATGTAGGTAATCAAAATGAAAATTAATCAAAATGAAAAAGGGCAGATACTTGCCTCTACTCACTACTGTTTGTTTCAGAATTAGAAGTTGATAATAAAATCTTTTTGTTATTATTTTTTGAAACACGAATTAAAAGGACCAGTGTGTAGTTTCTTAATCTCAAATTTTGTATTTTGTATGTCAGTAGTGCCTTGCGCTTAGCGGTACATTAACAATTTTTTTTAATGAGTGTATGATTCACCATGTCAAAATGATTTTATAAGTATAATAATTGTTATAAATGGTGTACTGTCATTATGTAGAGTGAGCTGAGCTATAAACATAGAAACACCTAAAATCTTTGTTTCTGCTGCCATTTGAAATTTTGCAGTTCTAATTTCATTTTTAACATTTACACTTTAACCTTGGACAGTCACGGGAAATTATGTCTCGACCCTTGACATGAGTGTGTAAGCTCTATAGCAGAAAAGGTAGAGTACGGGCCCAGAAGAAGGTGGGGGTGGGGCGGAAGCTGTGAATGCTGCCTGCTGGTTGCTTTCATTTTCTCAGGGAACCAGGAATAATTGTACTTAAAGGCCGGGGTCAGGCCGCGTGACCTTTGGTTTTTTGAACCATCGTCAGTCTGTTGAGCCAAACACAAATCTGCTAAGCAATCCCACGTGGCTTCATGTATATCTTTAACTGTGAATGATTAATAACTCCATATTTTAAATAAGTGGTTTAATTTGTTGTGAAATTTCACATTTGAAACTTAAAATTGTTTGGTGAAAGAGTCTTATATTTCTTTCCTTTTTTTTAATGCCCAAAAGGTTCAGATTTTGCTTAAACTGTGGAGGAATGGTTTCAGTTTAGATGATGGAGAATTGAGACCTTACAATGACCCAACAAATGCTCAGTTTCTGGAGTCTGTTAAGAGAGGGTAAGATGTGTTACTTGTATGCTGTTTGTTACTCAGAGTGGGACTATTGTTTAATAGACTGCTGTTTAGTAGTGCACCTGGTGTTTTAAGAGTTGGGTGCTGGAATACATTATGTAAGTGGTTGCTGGGGGGAAAGGGTATTCTTAAGTATAAACGCTATATTGCTATCTGTCCGTCACTGGCTCTTAACTTTGGGGGTGGGCCCTGGTCCCTGGCCCTTTTAAAATCAGATCAAGCTGGGGACCCATTTCAAGAAGAAACAGTGTAATTAATCAGTGAATGGAGTAGCCTGGAGCTGCCCATCCACTGAGCCACTATCCTGCTTACTGTTGACAGGGTGACTCATTGCATGTATGCCTGAAATTCAGCAACTTGCGTTAGAAATCTTTTAAAGTGGCATTACTGCTGGCAGAAGATGTCAAAAGGTTAGTTGGAAGTTATAATTTGTGAAAGTAAGCCAGATGTTTGACTCATTCTAAGGACATCGTAACTCACCAGCCCTTGCCTCTTAGATTCAGTCACATCATTTTTATGAATTTATGATAACCTAGATTTTTATTAAGCTAAAACAAATAAAATAAGTATCATGGTAAAAGGGAAAGAAATTCCGTTCATATTCAGTAATGGAATAAAAAATTGAGTTAGACTGGCATTTTATATGGTATTTTCATCTAGATGAGAGTGTAGCCATACTTCCACTAGGATTTTTCAGTAGCCACACGTGACTAAATGAAGCAGAAAGGCTGTCTTTTTTATTTTTTCTGTGCCTTTGAAGAAGGTCGGTTGCTTGATTTGACTTCCCCATGCCCTTTCAATACTTGGCTTGTTTCTTGCACCTGAACTGGTCTTCCGTCTCTTCCCAGACTGTGTTGTGTTAAAGAGCACAGACATGGGAGCCAGGCTGCCTGGTTTTGAATCCCAACTCTGTCATTTACTGCCTGTGGCCTTGGACGGGTTAACCTCTCTGTTACATCAGTGTCTTCATCTGTATTACACCTGCCTTACAGGGCTGTTGGGGCAGTAAATAAGTTAATAATACGTGTAAAGTTGTTAGAACAGCGCCTGGTACGTAGTTTTTGTTTTTTTCCAGTTGCTGTTGAGTCAGCTCCAACTCATGGTGACCCCATGTACGTCAAAGTAGAAATGGGCTTCATAGGATTTTCAATGGCAGATTTTTCAGTAGATTGCTAGGCCTTTTTCTCCAGGTCACCTCTAGGTGGCCTTGAACCTCCAGCCTCTCGGTTAGCAGCCTGTCGTGCTAACCGTTTGCACTCCCGGAGACTCTGGTGCATAGTTAGCGCCTAATATTATTTTTGTTCCATCCTATTATTCAGTCATTTGTGTACTGTTTTATTTCTTATTCTTTTTTTCTTTTTAACTTTTTAGATTCTTTCTTAGTATCTTAAATACTTTTATTTCATTGATCTGCTTATTTAGTATATTTATATAAAATATAATAATAATAGTACCATCTTCTGTAAAATCCTTTTAGTGCATAAGACAGTTCGTATCCATCATGTTATTAGGACCTCATTGTTATTAGGACCTTCCTTGTAAAGGAAGTAGTAGGATCTCCCCCTTACATTTGAGAAATCTGAGGCCGAGGGCATGAGTGGCTTGCCTAGCTAATAAAGGTATAAACGGCTGTAGAACCCAGGTCTCTTGAATCTGGTCCTGGTTGTTTTTGCTGTACTACACTATGTTCGAACCTGCATAAGTTGAACTTGCACCTGTTCTAGTCAGTTTTAATGTTAAAATTTCAGGAACTATTCTAGAAAGTGTGTTTTCTTCTTCTCCCGCCATTCTTATCTAGGGGAAAGGATCTAGTGGCCAAAGCCCTTTCTCATGCCAGTGCATTTAAAGATTTCTGTTTGACAAGCTTGGCGCGTGCTACTGAAGTCATTTTCTGTACCCACACTTAGAACACCTCTTGCTTTTTACTGTAATCCAGTGGTTCCCCTGACCCTCTACACCAAATACCTCAAAATATAGTATTTTCTCCTTTCTCTTTTGTCCAAGCTGTATGTGGAACCGGTTTTAAATAATGATCAAAATAAAAGCTAATATATGGTGAACATCTGTGTGTATCAGACTCTTCTCCAAGTGCTTCATTTAATATTTAGTCTCATTTAATTTTCACAATAACACTGTGAAGTAGCTACTATTATTATGTCCACAGTACAGATGAAGAAACTGAGGCACAGAGCTTTTTATAACTTTCATTGGCCATATAGCTAGTAATTGGCAGAGTTGGAAGTAGAGCCCAGCAGAATGGCTGCAGAGCCTGTGCTTTTAGCCATTGCTCGTGCCAGCTGCTCTGCACACAATACTCGCTCTTTCCCCCAGACCTCTTACAAGAGATGCAACTTTTCCTTCTTTCATGTTGTCTATCAAAAGAACCTTTCTTTTTGCAAGCTCTGAGCTACTGTTTCCACTATTCCTGCTTTTGTCCTCCTGTCTTACTTACATGGCAAATACTGAGATGATCAAATATGGTTTCCACGCTCAGCAACTTCACTGTTTTTTGGAGCAAAGTGAAGACATCCCTAATCAACATCTAAAAGGAACTTCACATTAAGTGAAGTAATTGTTACTTAATAATAGGATTTGCTGTAGGTATTCTTACATGAGATATTAATAGCTGCTCAGTGTATTATGTGAATGTTTTCTGTTCTGTATACTTACTTGCAGTGATGAGAATGCTCTGCAGATCCCACATGGGCTCTCTGATGCCTAGAAAGAGAAGTGTTAATAATAACTTTTATAGATTTAATTAATTGAAATTAACAAAGCATAGATAATGTCCTTTGCAATATGATTAAGTTTATATCCTCCCCCCATCACCTGTGTCAATCTTTTTCCTAAAAAGTTTTTGTTTTTTAAAAACTCCTTCGTAAGAGGGGGAAAAAATGCTATTTGAAGACTAACATAGTTGAGTGAAACTTGTAGCTGTTATTCTTTTTTAAAGAGTAAGGTGTTCGGTAGTTAACTCACATGTTTGCCCCTTTCTCCTCATTACTTGATTAAAATAACTGCAGCCTCAGTTTCACTCTGCAAACAGAAGATGAGAGGAGAAAAAACAAAAGGGACCAGAAGTGGGATATATCAAAGTTATTTTGAAGGTTCTCTTCTTTTCTTTTTTTTTTAATTGTGAGCTTTTAAGCACGTGTTTTAGGATTTAATCCACTCATTCTGATTTTAGATGGCATTAATTATATTTATACTCCTGTGCATTAATTGCTAGCAGCCTAAAAGAATTAATTATGTAAGTATGGTTGGAAAATTTGTTCATAGGTGAATGGTAACATTTGAAGAACAGTGGTTTAGCGAAAAAGTAGAGGCTTCACAGTTGTTACACCATGTCTGAAACATCCTTCTAGTCTAAAATCATAGTAGAGAATTTAAGGGAGCTACATGTTTTGTTTTGTAATGTTCAAAAGTCAGTAATTATGCTTGCTCTAAGCAATAGTAAAATGTTTCTAAAGTGGTTATTTCTCTCTAGAAATTGTTTTATGTGACCTTCACACACTTGACAAATGATAGGTCCTTCCCTGCCTTTGAAAGTTTGCTTTCTTAGATATGTGTTAGGAACAGGATTGTACTGTATAGACATGGCATTTGTCAGGGTAGATATAAAGGATGAGGAATCTAGTGATTTTGCAGTTATAAGAAATGCATTTCTGTGTTATACTTTCATTAGCTGACAGTGGGATCTATCCTAAGTAAAAATACACCTGAAGAGATAGGTCAGTGATGAGCTGGGAGATTAAGCAGCAGTTAAGGGACCAGAGTAGGGGGTTGTGCTCCACAGAGGAATTGAAGCGGAGCTCTTCCAAGTGATGAAATACGTCCAGGGAGAGTAGTGGAAGTAGAGTGTAGATGAAGCTTATTGGAGTGAGGTAGTCAAGGAACTCTGAAGCAAAGGTATTGTAGAAGACTAATTAATTAGCATAAGTTTCAAATTGGAATTCTACAAGGCTAATGTCAGGATACCAAAAAAAACAAAAAAAAGGCAAGAAATGCCATAAGCAGTATGCTGAAATCATTGAGAAGCTCTCCTAGGAGGCAGTATGTGGTGGTGGTAAATACAAGGATGTAATAGTTTATGTCAGTGCTATGAACTTGCAGAATCACTGTTCATCTGCTAAGTGAAGATCAGCATTACTATTGTAATTGATGGTAGCTTCAAGATGGTGGAAGAAGAAACATACTGGTGATGAATGTACTATGATAGATATTAAAACTATTATCAAATGAAAACAATCTGTAGACTTTGTAAGCTAATATTCAAGCAGTCGTAGTATACTAAAACAGAATTTTTTTTTATTTCAGCCCCACCATATCCTCAAGTACAAATTATGATCAAGAAGTGTTTTACAGAAGAGTCCTTGAAAATAATGAATGATGTCAGATAGTAGTTCTCAACTGTATAAGACTCATTGTCCCCTTTTTATAACAAATATTTTATAACACCATCTTCACTATCCTCAAAAAGGAACTCATAGATAATGTTATCTACCTATGCATACTATTTCCAAAAAATAGATACAATATTCAACATTAAATACGTTTGAGAAATAAAAGGGGAGTAATTTGTCATGAGTTACACATAAATGCTCGGTCAGATGTGACCACACCAGAAGACATAATGAAGTAATCAGATGGTTTGCGCCTTTCTGCAGTCTAGCACTTCTCATATAAACGTGACAGATACAAAAACAGAATGATAAGGTATGTTAAGATGGCATCTTAATGACTGCAAGTGGCATTGAAGTCAGAGACTTAGTACAAGTGCCAAACAAAGCAAAGTGTGCTCTTCCCTTCAGTTTATATGGTAATGCATTCTTGTAAAATTCAAAGTATGTTAACATAGTACAAAAAAGAATGTTTTTGTTTATATGTAAAACAGTTAGGTTTTCAGCTTAGACAGTTTTAAGAAGTGTGTTTGTCCCCCTGACTCTCTGGCAGGGCCCTCCGTGACTCCTGAGCCCAAGACAAGAATCCATTGTGCTTAACGAGTCCCAGCATTGTAGGCATCTCACATCTTAGGCCATGACACTTAGACAGCAGCACTCACGAATCACACGCTAGTCAGAACTCCCCCTGTGCATTTCCCATATGTTTTTCAGGGACTTCAGAAATAAATACCTGCATTAACTATTATATCCTCATCAGAATTTTCCAATGCTAAGTTAGGTATAAATTGCTATCTTCATTTAGCTTTCAAAATCACTAAGATAACCAAAAACATCCCTATTTGAGAACTACTGAGGAGTAATGTGATGTGACTCAAAGAGATCTATGCAGACTAATCAATGGTTGTGGAAATTTTTATATGCTAATTTAAGCATAAATTTCCATATTTCAGTGTAGCTAATGATTAAAATAATCTCGACAATGTAGTTTATTTTAAAATTTTTTTTAATTAATACCTTTTTGCTCTCCTTTTTAAGAGAAATTCCCCTGGAGCTTCAGCGTTTGGTTCGTGGCAGCCAAGTGAGTTTGGATATGGAGGATCATCAGGATCAAGAATACATAAAACCTAGATTGAGGTTCAAGGCTTTTAGTGGAGAAGGGCAGAAACTTGGAAGGTAAAACGTTAAAATTAGAAAAATACTAGCCTTTATTCAAAATGAATTTTCTTTGGGGTTGAAAAACTACAGAGTAAACTATGAAGTAAAACTGAAATACCATGAACTATGAAGACTTGTTGATGGAATTAGATATGCAAATCTAGTAATAATATTAGTAAGTAGCAAACACTTGCGTAGTGATTACCACATGCCTAGCACTTCTGAGCATTTTACACGTGTAAATACTGTTTGATGTAGATGTGGCATAAACCCATTGCCAAACCCATTGCCGTCAAATCAATTCCAACCCATAGCAACTGTAGGACAGAGTAGAACTGCCGCATAGGGTTTCCATGGAGCGGCTAGTGGATTCAGACTGCCAACATTTTGGTTAGCAGCCAGGCTCTTAACCACTGCACCACCAGGGCTCCAGAGATGTGATATAGATACTGTTATTACTCCATTTTGCAAATGCAGTAATTTGCCCAAGATCATTGAGCTGGTAAATGGCTAGTATACAGAAGTCAAATGCAAGCACTGGCTCCAGAGTTCATGCTCTTAACCTATACCATATTGCCTTTTTCTCATTATGTGGTTTTAAAATGGAAAATTGTAGAAGGTTATTTAGCCAAATTACAACTCTCAGAGTGCATGTCTGTCATAAGTAGTTACAGCACTGTTGCAGCAAGGAGCAGTCAGTGTGCTTAGGCTGGTTTTCAGGGTTTTTTTTCATCAAGTTATATATGTAAAGCACATAAAGTCTGAGCTCCTTTGATTGTAGTTAAAGGAGAGAATTGTCTGTGAGATACTTCCAAAGAACCCCTAGGACTTTGCAGAGCACAGTTTAAAAATCAGTGTGTTTGGTGTAATGTGTGGGTGGACTGTTATGATGACCATGGTTTTAAAAAAAAACTTCATAAATCTTATAAAATAGGTTGGTGAAAATTACCTTTTGTTTGCCCACATGTTATTGTAGAAGACCCTGTGGAAATGTGCCATTGGTGATGTTCCCCGTGTACGCTTTTGTGAATCCCTTGTTCCTTTTGGTGTTATTCCTTCCCTTCTGAGTTCTTTTCAATTACTGGTGCACACTGATCCTCTACCCACCCCCACCCCCCCACTTAAGTACATAAAAATCAACATAAGACCAGTTCTATAAATGAGATGATTACTCATCTTCCTGCTGTCCCACTTCTCCATTAACTCTGACACCAGCCACCCACGTGGTACTTTCTCTCTGATTCTGGTCATTCAGAGTTAGGTCAGACCTTACAAGTTAGAAGGACTCTGTCCTTCGGATTGACTGCCTGAGCCCCAGCTACCCAGAGCTGGGCCACGTAAGTTAGAAGGACTATGTCCTTCCAACTGCCAAATAGGCACGCACCAGCCTCTTCTGGCTCTAATTGCGCCTGTGGGTTCAATACTTCAGTACCCACGGAAGGGGCTATACACACTATAACAACTTTAATGTAACCACAAAAGGATATGAACAAAGATGAGGTCTGGGAGAGTTCCTGCACCAGGCTGCCATGTCCTAATGGATGTGCTACTCTCCCACGTCCGTTGAGGTCTTTCAGCAGCCAGAAAGCCTCTGAACTTCCATGTTTGAAGCCTTTTATTGGCTTCATTGCATAGTCATGATTGGAATCTCATTGCATAGTCATGATCAGTTGAATCATTAAATATTCATGATTGAATTATGCCCCCTTCCCTTCCTGAGTTTAGTTGGCAGGTGTGGTCTTTGTGACCTGCACTCATTTGCACACATTTGAGTGTTGCCTGGAGTTTTAGACTGGTGCCCTGGTGGCACAGTGCTTAAGAGCTCAGCTGCTAACCAAAAGGTTGGCAGTTTGAATCCACCAGTCGCTCTTTGGAA
This sequence comes from Trichechus manatus latirostris, assembly GCF_000243295.1. Classification (NCBI taxonomy): domain Eukaryota; kingdom Metazoa; phylum Chordata; class Mammalia; order Sirenia; family Trichechidae; genus Trichechus; species Trichechus manatus. The sequence continues at coordinate 20,618,131 of NW_004443954.1, read as the reverse complement.
ACCCTATGGGGCAGTTCTACTCAGTCCTGTTGGGTCACTGTGAGTCGGAATCCACTCAACGGCAACAGGTTTGATGTTTTTTTTGGTCTAGCGTTTTAGAAGACAGACACCTGATTGTTGGGGAATTCCAAGGGCTGTCCTTTAGGAACCAAAGACAAAGGCAAATCGAGTTCTCTGTATCACACCTCTCATTCCTCAAAATAAGAAATAATTCAATATTGGTTCTTTTCACTTGTCTTTTATGTCTAGTCTCCTTTTCTCATCCTTTCCTTCTGATAGAGGTCGATTCCTGGGCGTGTAGGGAATACAGGAATCTTTCTTAACCCTGGCACTTTCTTTAGGACCTAAACTCTATTGCCAAATGACAGATCTGCTTGGAATTTTCTCCCTCATCTCTTTGCTGCCAACTCAGGTCAGGCTTCTTCTGAATTGTACCATTTCTTCCCTCCTGTTTCTATAGCCATGAACCCCCAGAAAAAAAAAAAAATTTTTTTCTAGCACTCCTTGTTTTTTCCTTAATATTTATTGATGCTATGATTTTTAATTAAAACACAGGTAAAATGTCCAGTCATGTTTTTGCTTCCTACATATAGCCTTTTCTATTATTTAAACTTATGACCAAGAAGTTTAATGTTAGGCTGCACATCTGGTTAGTAGAAGCACACAGTAAATCCAGAATTGGAATTGAAGGCGGCACCCCTGAACATCAGCATTGCTGAGCCTCTCCATCAGCAAACCACCGAAAGGAGTACATTCAAGAAGCGCCGATGGTTATGACCTACAAAATCAACCCACAAAAGTAAGATTGTTATCTGGTGATGGTACCACACAAAGGCCAGCCTGTTTCCTTATAAGGCAAATAGCTAAAAGAAATGACAAAGAAGAAAGAAAGTGAGGGAAGACAGTGACAAAGATTGGTGGTGGTAATACTATGATAATCATTGGCCATATTGGTCAGGGTTTTTAATTGTAGAAAACAACCCACTTACTAGTTTAAGTAGCAAGAGACTTCTTATAGAGTCTTGGGTAATTTATAGACTTTCTGGAGAGATAGGAAACCAAGCTTTCCTCGGTCAAGAGAAAATCAAAACAACAGAGGCCTGTTCTAGAGGAAAGACCCCCATCAGCTGCTCAGTGCCCAGGAAGCTAAGGAGCAGACCGTAGAACGTTCCGTCATGACTGCTTTAGAAAAACCAGCTGCTTCCTGCCTTGGAGGAGGGCTGCAGAGCTCTACTTCACAGGGCTTGCTTTCACCATACACACTGGTATTTATTTGCTTGGTAGAAGGGTGAAATCATAAAATCCTAGCTGTAAGAGTGAGAATGTAGTTTTTAGATTTTCAGCTTCTGGTGTATAAGAGGGGTCCTGGTGGTGTAGTGGTTAAGAGCTCAGCTGCTATCCAGAAGGTCAGCAGTTCAGATCTACCAGTTGCTCCTTGGAAAACGTATGGGGCAGTTCTACTCTGTCCTTTAGGGTTACTGTGAGTTGGAATCGACTTGATGGCAGCGGGTTTGGTTGTTTGGTTGGTGGTGGTGCAGTGGTTAAGAGCTCAGGCTGCTAACCAAAAGGTAGGCAGTTCCAATCCACCAGCTGCTCCTTGGAAACCCTATGGAGCAGTTTTACTCTGTAGGGTTGCTATGAGTCAGAATTGACTGGACAGCAGTGGGTTGGTTGGTTGGTTATAGAAGTTTATACTAAAAGGAGATTAACATGGTAATATGAGGCTGTGTGCACATTAACCCAAATGTTGAATGACCGAATATTGTACATATATTTTAAGAAAGGAAAAGAATTGCATAGAACATTTTAAAAGACTTTATATTAAAGAAATATGTTAAAATGCCAAAGTTCTAACAACTAACCTTTATCTATTTAGAAAGAGCTTTCTAAAGTGACTTATTTCCCAAGGGTTCTAGACAGCTATTTACTGAACAGAGAAATAATTTTTTTTAAAAAAAGAAAACAATTTCACTGTCCTCCATAGATGGCAGTCTAATTGCAAGCAGAATATCACGTAAATGATAACTATCTTAATTCTTTATTGTAATATACAAATAATTTTAGAGGAAACCTAATTGCAGTAAAAACATACCCAGTATACTCACATAACATAATAGGACCAAGCAAATCTTACGTGTAAGACTGCAAATTTACAATGGTGGAACAAACTATTACTGAATAAAAATTAACCTAATCAGCTAGAGTAGAGCCCAACAAGTAAAAGAGCTAGAAAATCAAAGAATCATCTTTGGTAGGGACGATTAGCAAATAGGCATTTGCCGTAGACCTTTGAGCTGGTATATATGATGGTAACAATCAGAATTTGAAGTGGATTTCTCTTTCTGCTCAGGAATAGTCACTGCCTGTTTATCATATTGTCAAATACAAGTGGTTCTGTTTGGCGGTGTAACTCCTGCGGCTACACCTGAGGTTTACCTTGTCGTGGTCCCTGGACCCTTGATAGCTCTCTTCTAAAGTCAAGCAGCTCCTTCTTTCCCATGTTTCCTTTATTTTTCTTCCCAGCTCTTCTACCATCCCCTCACCTCACCATATACGTTGGATTGGTCCACACCTGTGCTGCTCAGTGCTGCTAGAGACAGTTGTATACCTGTGTGGCGGACAACACTGCCTCCCCACTCCTTATCACTGGGCTCATTTCAAACCTTCCCTGTTCTCCTTCAGCCTGCTCTGCTCCCTCTGCCCCATGACTCTCAGGAGATTGCTTTGCTTCCAACTTCACTGAGAAAACGGAGCCTTCCCCTTAGCCTCCAAATTTATTAATGTCTTTGGTTTATCCAGCTGTATCTCACTCTTCGAGTTGGAAGAAGGTACTTCTCCCACCTAATAACCTTTCTTCCAGTTTTGCTAGAAACTTTATTTTATCAATTAACTTCCCTCTCTTTTCCTTTCTTTAAAGTGTTTTTTTTAATGTAATACTGTACTTGAAACATACAAACAATATATGAAAAATGTCACTTTGGTTTGATCAACTGAATGATAAGGAGAATTTTAGTATTGAACAAGTCTGACTTTGAAAACTAAGTATTAAAGTTACTATAACTGAAAAATTGATTTACTTGTACCACACTCCACCAGCTCACCCACTGCCTATCTCTGTGACTCTGGGCATGTCTTTTAATCTCTGAGTCAGTCTCCTTTTTTTATAAAGTGATGTGGTTGGCCTAAGTTATCTCAAAAGTCCTCAAATGTTATTATTCTATATAATTTCATTTTTACCTATACACATTTTATAAGGAAAAGTATAACAGATCTCTCCTTAACCTAGTTTCCCCTCTCCATACTTCGTTTTTGTGTTTGGAAAAGAACCTGGACAGAATAGATCTTAAGCAGAAACCATCAAGTTATAGAAATAGCACTAGAGTCAGCTTTAGGATGTAGAAGGAGCCCAAGATAAACCTCAGCTTTCTCATCTGTCACTAGGGACATTAATACCTTACTTGCAGACTTTTTGTTACAGTAGTAATAAGTAAATGCTCACAGCCAACTTTTAGTTAAAAAAAAAAAAAAAGTTGAGTTGATTCTGACTCATGGTGACTGACCCCATGCGTGTCAGAGTACTCCACAAGGTTTTCAGTGGCTAATTTTTTTTTCCCTCCATTTTGTGTTTATTATAGCATGCTTGCTTAATTTACAGCAAGCAAAAAATAAGCTGGGTCTTGTTTTGATCCAAACATTGAAGCTCTAAAGGTTGTATACAATATTTGTTAAAAAGAACATATAAAAATACCTTTTTAGAAGCTTCTATAAGAAAGAAAATACAAAGTTTAACCCCACAACTTTCCTCTTAACTAGAACTGCAAACTACTGCTACAGTTTTAAATAGACTTTTTGTTGTTTAAACTATACATCCAGGACAGTGGCTGATTTTTTTGGAAATAGATAACCAGACCGTTCTTCCAGGGTGCCTCTGGGTGGCCTTGAACTTCTAAACTTGTGGTTAGCAGCCGAGCACATTAACCGTTTGTACCACCCAGGTACAACAACTCAGGCACAAAGAATTTAAGTGACTTCCTAGGGTCACACGTCTGATAAGTGGCAGCATCAGGATAGAAACCAGATAATCTAGCTCCTGGATCCATGATGTTAAATTAACCATTACACAGTAGAGCCTCACACGATGATTTAAATGAAATAATGAATGTAGAGGAGGCAGTGGTGGTGTTAGTGATGATGATGATAATGTGTATATGTGTATACCTTGTTACCAGTGAGGAGACGAGAGGAGAAGTACTTTGCATTCAGTTTCTCATATCCATTCTCTTTGGTCCTGCCCCCTGCCCCCCTCGCTGTCTTGTGTCAGGGTCACTGGGCTGTGGCACAGTAAAGTCTCTTGGCAGTGTTACTACTTAGGCCCTCAAGTGTAGACTTGAAAGAAAATTCCTAAAGTAAATTATGTCTTAGGCTGGGTTCTCTAGAGAAGCAAAACCAGTTAAGTGTATAAATATATATAGGGAGAGAGATTATATCAAGGAAACAACACATGCAGTTGTAGAGGCTAGAACGTCCCAAGTCCGTGGATCAGGGTAGAGGCCTCTCCCAAGTCACACAGCCTCAGAAGCTGGCAAGCCCAAGATCGGCAGGCCAGAGAGCAGGGCTCCCACTCACAGGCTGTGCAGATCGACAAATCGCCGGTTCGGCAGATAAGCTGACAGCTCAAGTCCCAGGAACAGGAGATGAGACGACAGGAAGCAGCCACAGGATCCACAGAGAGCAAAAAGCCAGAATGTCTGCTTGTATTCAGATGCAGGCCACACCCGCAAGGAGACTCCCTTTCATCTGATTGGCTACTCACAGTATATTAAGTCATGGGAGTGATTACATTAAAAAAATGAGAATCATGGCCCAGCCAAGTTGGCACACAATCTTAACCATCACATAAATTATATCTGGTAAGTTGTTGTAAATCGTCATGTTCTCCTTCCATTTTCATATAAATTCTTAAATAAGCTCTACAAAATGCGTCAGGAAATAGCTAAAGAAAGAGTGAACGTGTTAGCAGTGAATTCTAGTTAATTTTGCCACTTTACCAGATATTCTGAGAGAGAAACTTTTTGGATGGGAGAAAGCTTAAGTGTTCATACAACTTTTATATTAGTAAATATAATACATTTATTTCTTTTCAAAAGAAAATAATTTATAGGAAGCCATCTAAGTATTTGAGAGAGTAAACATTTTAAGACTATCAGAGAATCCCTTAAAATGACTGAGCAAAGATTTAAGATTTTATGTCTACAAAGAACTTGGCTAAATTTGTTTTAATCTCTTAACCTAACCAAAAGAGTACTCTTTTGTTTTTGGACATTCCCGTTTGGCTTATAATGACTGACCGCCCTGCCAGTGTTAGAAGGTACTAAGAAAGCAATGCAAAGGTCGCTTGTCACCAATATCAAATGGTAATGTATCTATCAAATTAAGCTTCATTATGAATTCCTCACCATGTGTAAAATTTTATTTCTCATACTATTCAGGAGTCATTTCTTCTTCGCAAAGGAGAAACTACTTAAATCAGATGTTCTTAAATAATCTTAACTAAGTTCAAATTAATTTACTAGTTTGGTGCTGATAATATTGCAAAAATAGCTACTAAGTGTTGAAACCCTGTGTGCTAACCACTATATTAAGGAGTTTGAAGGGCTATAGCATACCTTCATGAGATAGTAATTTTTCCCCCCATTTTATAAATGATAACCTATAACCTATTGCCATCGAGTCGATTCCTACTCATAGCAACCCTGTAGGACAGAGTAGAAGTGCCCCATAGGGTTTCTAAGGAGTGACTGGTGGGTAGGACTAGGATTCAAAGAGGTAACTTACTTGCTATGTTTACACAATTGACAGCTGAAATTGGAAACCAAGTCTTTCTGTGCTGTTGTCATTCTTTGACTTTAACTCAAAGTTACTCAGATTTCTGGCTAAAGGAGCTGTTGTGCTAAACATTCTCAAGAAAGTTCAGGGGAATAAAGGAGGAAAGAATACAGAGTTAGGCTTTTGAGAAAGTTTGGATACATAAACTAAACCAGAATCTTAGTATCCAAGATAATTTTAATATAATTAAATAAGTTGGAAGACGTATAGGAGACCCAAAGGAAGCCATATTCTTGCTAGTCCAGAAATACTAGGGACCAACTGAGAATTGACTGTAGATCCAATTGTTTATTCTGCTGTCTTCAGTTTGTCATGTGTCTTATATATTTGGATTTGTGTTCTGATTCTTTAATTCTTCTTTCTTAGCCTTACACCTGAAATAATCAGTACACCTTCCTCCCCAGAAGAGGAGGATAAGTCAATACTTAATGCGGTTGTTCTTATTGATGATTCAGTGCCAACAACAAAAATTCAAATCAGATTAGCAGATGGAAGTCGTTTGATACAAAGATTCAATAATACCCACAGGTAAGCTACTTTTATCGGCCGAGTACCTAGTTTGCTGTTATATACCTGGTTACTTACCTAAATTGAAACTGTATGTGACTTGAGTAATGAACAATATGAAATTCTTTTTTTGAAGTTAGGTTTTTAACAGAAGAAAAAACTTGAAAAAGATAAAGCTGTGTGTATGAACTAGAATATTTGGTATTTAAGCAACTCCTATAAACCATCCAAATACTAATGCAAATTCAGATATCATGCAGAAATAAAGCAAATCTGTAAGAGCTGCAGTTTTGCACTGTTGCTAAAACCCTATGCATCTTTGCATACGTTTAGTATTTATTAAGGAAGAATTAAAAATGCCATGGATGTTTTTTAGTTCATGATTTAATTTAATGTAGTAAAACTTGATTTACACTTTTTGCATTTAAAAATTATAATTCTGATTGGAAATAATTTCTCGCTTTACCAAATTCTTCATAATATAAATGGGTATAAATAAATTTAATTGTGCTGTTGGCAGGTATTTTAAATAAATGGTTTTAAATGTACTGTTAACATCTATTAATACATTGACATTTGCTGTGCTAAGATAATATTTTTATTTGTTTATCGAAGTAAGACCCCTATAAGATACATTTATGATTTTGGTTGAGTGTACTATGTATATGTGAAAGAAATTTTTTTAAAATTATTCTCATGACTTCCACCGGCCATAGTTGAAGACTCACCTTGCCACCAGCTAATCCAAGTTACCAAAGTTTTACTGGGTCATGTGCTGGTAACATAGTTTATAGTCAGAAAATCACTGTCATTGTAATAACATTGTTTACACTTACCTTATACGTAGTTTACCTGAAGATTTCCTGTCTTTTACAGTAAAAGTAAATATAAGGTAAAGGCCAGGTAAAACTTTCCTCATGTTTTAACTTAAGACTAAAATAAGTCTATCCATTGAAATTACCATAAATTAAAGAGTTAGAACACTTTTAAATGAGAGAACTTCATCATTTTTATTATTTAATTTTAACTAAAAGCTTAAATGTTAATAAGGTTCTTGTATCAAATTATTTTTACTTTCTTTATTCAGGATCCTAGATGTCCGAGACTTTATTATACAGTCCCGTCCTGAATTTGCAACTCTTGACTTTATTCTCGTGACTTCATTTCCAAACAAAGAACTAACAGATGAAAGCCTGACACTACAAGAAGCAGATGTTCTTAACACTGTGATACTCCAGCAGCTAAAGTAATCTTGCTCCTGTCCATGCAGCAGCATATAGGAATAAGTAATGTGCCATATTAATAAGGAATTTACTTCCAGCATAAAAACAACCAACTTATTTTTATTACTTTTACAGATAAATTTTGGTTTTATTCTTACTCTGTCTTCCAGCCTTAGTGTAAATGAATCCAAACTAGGGCTAGGTCTTCAGATAAGTAGATTTGAGTTTTTAGTAGGGCTGGCTTATGTTGATAACTTTTAAATATCCAAGCAAACTAATTTATTACATGCTCAGTGTTAATGTAACTATTGTTCATAAAGAAGTAAAAACTCCTTTTTGATAAATGCATTTGATAAAATTTGCACTAAAGTTTCTTGGTGCTGCATCGACCAACAGCCATTAAGAAATCTTTTGATCAAATAAGCTAAATTTGTTTTTCTTTGATTTATATTATAAAGTCTGCATTCTGATTTTGAAATAGTTTGATCATACAATAATTATTTCTCCTATTAAGATTTTATGCATCCTTTTTATTTATTGATTTTAGCTATATTCCTAGCATCAAAATATATAGTTTGACCTTGTATTTTATAGAATTATTGGCATTATAAGCTAGGAACAAAAAGATATAAAGGTCAGCAGTTCTTAAGATATGTTAAGTAGCACTTTAAAGTAGTCTTACAGTCTCTCCAAGAGCCAGCCTTGTTCATATTTATTTGTTCATTCAACACATTTTTATAGGGTACCCACAGTGTATACCACACATGTTCTAAATGGCTCAATCCAGAATGTCCTCCCCTAGTGTGGTTGCAGGAATGTAAATTCCGTCACACAGGCTGGGTCTAAGGAATTACCAGCATAATGCATTTCTTTTGAAGCCAAGTATTTCCTGGCTGAGATGGTCTATATCAGGAATGATAGAAACAGTTTTTCTTTTTCCCAGACACCATTTTATCTTTGGTAACCACTCCTGGTTAGTTTCCTATTGCTGCTGTAATGAATTACCACAAATTTAATGGTTTAAAACAACACAAATTTATTATATTGCAGCTCTTTAGGTTCCAAATCTAATACGGGTTGCACTGGGCTAAAATCAAGGTGTCAGCAGGGCTGCCTTCCTTTCTGGAGACCAGGGAGAATTGTTTCCTTGCCTTTTTCAGCCTCTAGATGTCTCTGGCTTTCCTTGGCTTGTGGTCCTTTCTTCCGTCTTCAGAGCCAGCAACATAACATCTCTCTGCTTCTTCTGTCGTCACATGTCTCTGCGAACAGCTAGGAAAGGTTCTCTGCTTTTAAGGACTCATATTATTAGATGGGGCGCATCTGAATAATCCAGGATAATCTCCCATTTTAAGGTTCCTAGCAGACTTAATGACATCTGTAAAGCCCTTCTTGCCATTCAAGGTAACATATTACAGTTTTTGAAGACTATGACTTGAATATCTTTGGGGAGGTCATTATTCTGCCTACCACAATTGCTTCCTAGCCCCAGAGATTCACATCTGTCTCAAATATATTCACCCCATTCTAAGGTACCCAAAAGTCTCAACCTGTTAGAGCATCAACCCAAAGTTCAGAATCTCTTTTAAATCTCCCCAGCTCAAAAGTCCTGAAGCTCATCATCAAATAAGTTATGGATGGGCCTAACTTTGTGATCAATCCTGGGACGGAATTTCTCTCCTTCTGTACACCTGGGAGACTAGAAAACAAGTTATCTGCTCTCAACTACAGTGGTGGGACAGGCATGCAAAAACAGTTTAGACATTCCCATTCAAAAACGGAGAAAATCAAATGAAAAAAGGAACCCCCAGTCCCAGCAATTTTGAAATCCATCCAAGCAAATTCTGGTAGGTTTCAAGGTCTGGTAATAATCTTCTGTGCTCCTGGCTCCATCCTCTGGCTTTGTGCCATGGTAAGGATCAGCATGAATCTAATCCTCAACACATGGAGATTAATCCATTCCCTACATTCCCACTTCTCCATCCTCATCGCCAGCCACTCCCCATGGCTCGCTCTCTCTCTGACCCTTGCTACCTTGAGCGAGGTCAGAGCTCACAGTTAAAAAGGACACCATATAGGCAGATGCCGGCCATAAGTTTGGGGAGTCCATGCGACACCCCAAGCTTTTGACCTGCTGGCCACAAATTCAGGGCTGGTTTGCCACTACCTGTTCAGGATGCCAGCTGCAAGCTTGGGAGTCCACATGACACACTTATTCTCTGGCCTACTGAGTCCCACTGCCCCTTTGGGTTTGATAATTCACTGGCACAAGACACAAAATTCACAGAGAATATACTCTACAACTACAGATTTATCATAGCCAAAAAGGATGCAAATGAAGAGACATAGGGCAAGGTCTGATAGGGTTCCCAACATAAATCATCCATGTCCCAAGGGACACATTACCCTCCTGAGAGCAGATGTTCTCATCAACCAGGAAGCTCTCTGAGCCTTAGTGTTCAGGGCTTTTATTAACCAGCTCTGCATGATAGGCTAAATCATGCCTCTTGAGGCTGATTGATATCAGTCCCCCAGGTGAGTCTCTTCTGGTCTCACCAGCCCCCACTTGTCAGCACAGATTCTCAGGTGTGGCCTGGAAGTCCCAGACCAAGGCACCTCAGTTACTTGATAGGTTATTTCTCTGGAGCCAAGGAAAAAGGACACCTTACTTAGGATAACTAGGTCGTTTACCCCACAGCTTGTGACTACCCCTTGGAGTCATCCTTCCTTTTCATGAAAGGTAGCACATGTTAGCATCTGAGTGGTTTTATCAACCTGTTTCCTGCTCGTAGAATTTTGGGCCTCCAAAAGTCTTCTCTGGTTTTCTACTCTGTCCTTTTGAGGTTAAGATGGCTCTGTTTCTGCTAGTATAAAATTCTCAAGAGCCTGTAGTTCTCCTGTGTATGTCACAGGGATTCACTCAGTTAGATAAAAGGGTTCTCTAATAATCTTTGCTAGATAGTCCCATCTCATTTTGACTTCTGAGATGGCTGGGGAGGGGATCTATGCATCACACCCTATTCTCTTCAAAAAGCGTCTTGTATGACTGAATACTCTGACCTTTTGATCTTTCTGAGGTATTAACAAAAGATTGTTCAAACATACGATTGGCTTTTACTGTATAACATGCTTTCTTGACAATGAATCGCTTTCTAGTGTCTTTTGCCATTTGTGTAGGCCAAGAGTATCCCAGACCACCAAGTCCTGGTTCCTTTTTAACAGTTCTTCCCTCAGTTTATATATTTCCCTCTTGCTTTTTACTATAATCAGCAAGAAGAAACCTTCATTTTGTTTGGAAATCATCTTAATTAGACACCCAACTTCATTGCTTACAATTTCTGCTTTCCACATAACTGCAGGGCACAATTCAGCTATGCTTTCTGCTACTGTGTTACAAGGATTCCCTTTCCTCCAGTGCCTAATAACAAGTTCCTCATTTCCTTCTGAGCCCTCAACAGCAGTACCTTTAATGTCCGTATTTCTACTAACGGTCTGTTCACAATGATACAGATTTTCTCTACCGTGCTGCTCACATTCTCCTGAGTTCTCACTAGCAGAGTTATTATCCGTATTTCTACTAACAGTCTATTCAAGACAATCCTGGCTTTTTCTGTCATTCTCTTCAAAATTCTTTCAGCCTCTGTTGACTGCCAAATTCCAAAGCCACTTCTTCATTTTTCGGTATTTGTTGGAGCAGCACCGTTTCCTGTATCTAGAAAGGCCTGCAACTTCAGCATTCTAATAGGAGACTTGGAATTCATGTTTCTCTGCAGCACTGGTTATTTCAAAGAGGTGAATTTACCTGTGCTGAGGTTTTAATACTGGGAGTGCTACCACAACTACCATGCCATAGAAGTGGTAAGCTCCCCACTGCAGGAAAACTGTTTCTCAATGTCTTAACACAGAAGAAGATCAATCCTCAGTCTTCCCTTCAGGAGTATGTGAAGTCTTCCTCCTTCCCATTTACTGAAAAATAATATATAGATAATAGCCCCAGTACAGAAAGACTACTAGCAAGAAACTACATTTTCCCAGGAACAAAATCATCTTCCTGAAGAAATGATTTATTGAAAGAAATGAACATTTTAGATAAAAAGGCACTGCTCTGTTTTGGATTAACCAAACAGAAAAAAAAAAAAAAATTAACCAAACCCTGTCAAATTGTTTGAAATTTTACTCTTGTAGTTTTAGTTCATCAGTTAGGTGGAGTACCTGTAGATGCACATACAAAAACAGCTGCCACTTTTGTATATGACAGTCGTCCAAAATGTAGAGACGTGCACGAGGAGAGAGAAATAAACATCCGGGAGGAAGGAACCAGGCTTTCACACGTACTGCATAGTGGTTTTGCTTCATTGAGAGTCATTTTCTGAATTCTTTTTACTGCTGCAGTGTATGTCATTTTTAAATTTTGCAATGATTTCCAAAAATATTATGTCACAATGAGCAGTTAGACAATGTGTGATGTCAGTCATTTTGCATAATTATGTAATCAAAACATTTGAAATATGCACCTTACCAATAAACAGTGTTTTCCCTGAAACACGTTGAAAATATTTGTCAAAATTTCCTTGATTTGTAGTTTTATTTGAATGGCTGAATTGACCATTTTGAACATGAGTAACATTTCCTGTGGTGTAATTTCCTGTGGTGTCTCTTTCTGAGGGGCAGGAAAGGAACCAAGCTGTAGCTATGTTATCTCAGTGTTTCTGTTTTCTTAAACAAACAAACCCATTGCTGTCAAGTTGATTCCAACTCGTAGCAACCCTATAGGACAGAGTAGAACTGCCCCATAGAGTTCTACTGTGGAGTGGCTGGTGGATTTGAACTGCCGACCATTTGGTTAGCAGCCAAGGTCTTAACCACTGCATCACCAGGGCTCTGTTTTCTTACTCCCCCAAAGTAAAAATGTACAGGTGTTCCTTCATTTTTACCACAGTAGATTCCTGAAAACCTTGTTACAACTTGTGTTGTTAATAAATGGATCATGTTTTCCCCATTAGGGTTTGTGTCCCCGATCAGTGATGAAAATTAACATGTAATATGTATGGCTAACATTATTCTAAAGGCTAAGAGAGAGTTTCTGTAATCCTCTTTACAACTTTTAGTTTAAAGCATGTTCTAACTCCAATTAAATGGTTTATAAAAGGAACCCCAATGTGTATGTATAACAATGTTTTATGTGTGTATTTCTGTATAACATAAAAATGGCATATGTGAGCTAGAACTAATATGCTATCTTGATCCACTTAGCTTACAATTTTGCCTCTTTAGAATTTATAGCTATAACCTAGATCTCTTAAAAGAAGTAACTAGCTCTCTCAGAAAGTTTGAACTTGATAGCTGCTTTCTTTGTAGATGTTTTTCTATGAAGCAGAGACATTTAGAATCATTCTAGGGATTTGTAACCTTAAAACTTCCTGAGTGCTTTGTTAGCACAATTACCAGTGCGGCTACTGGAGTGAATGTCACTGGGAAAGGCCACTAGTAAGTCACTGCTCTGCTGATTTGTATCACAAGTACTTGCTTTTTTTGGAGGGCCAGATAAGTAATTACCAACTTATTAGCATGGACTTACAAGCATCACATGTAATTACCAACAAAATAATTTTTTTACATTGGGTTATCAGTGAATGGAAGTATATGTGTTAATTAGAAAACATAAAAAGAAGTTAAAGGTGTGAGGGAGCTGGATCCTCCCCCCCACCCCCATAAAATTTAAAATTACCTTTTCTGTCCTTACTCTGCCTTACTCAGTTTACATTGGCTTGGTAGTACTGTTTAAAATAGTGTACAGTTAATGTAGATTTCCTGCTCGAACCCCTGCTGAGAATTTGCATGTCTAACAAGTTCCCAGGTGACGCTAATACTGCTGGTTAGGGACCAATTCTGAGAACCACTAGTAGAGCAGTGGCTCTCAAAATTTATTACACTTCAGAATTACCTGGGGATCTTGTTAAAATGTAGATGCCGATTCGGTGTATCTGCGGTGGAAATGCAAATTCTCAGCAGAGGTTCAAATTGGAAGGAACCAGCCCGACTTCAACATAATCATACTTAAGACAATGACTTTCCTCAGTTTAATTTTGGGGATAGAAATATTTAAAATGAGCATATGGCCTTTTTATTTTATGCTTTTGCATTGATTGTGTGTGTGCGCCTTATTTACATAGTGTGCCTTTCAGTGTATGTTTTAAAGCATTGTTAACTATGATAAGGTCCTATGCTTGTAGTTTCCGTATTTAACATTTTCCTCATTTTATTTTTCACTTTTGTGTTTGTGGAAAAGGTTTGTTACTTCTAATGTTAACAGGTTTTATCATTTTCATCCCAGGATCAAGAATGATAAAAATTAAAATTTTTAGTTTCACGTAAGAATGTATGTTGATTAAAAAGTAATAACTAGAAATAGTACAGATATTCAGAATCAGTAAGCCTGAAAGTGAATACAAGCAGTGCCTGCTCCCAGTGGCTTGGGGTTTTTAACTGGGCCTGGCTGCTTCTTTTGAGCACAAGAGGTAGTAGGAGGAAGTAACCTCTTACAGAAAGAAATGTTCATCCTTTCTACAAATCGGAGTCAAATTAAACATTCCATTCCATTATCTCTTTTCCTTGGTGGTGGGGTGAGGTGGTCATTTTTATTAATGTTATAAAATTATATGCATATGCCATGTGTTATATAAGCATATTATAAAACAGGATAGTAGCATAAAGGCTAGGATATTTTCCCCTCCTTAAAAGCCTATTAGAATTGTTTGCTTTATAATGTGAGTAGATGTTGGTTAGTGTTTGAAATATTGTGTACGTAGGTATTCTGTGGCAGCTTTAATTTTACATACATTAATATTAAGCATGTATGTAATTCATTTGCAATAAGAGGCACATATCTTAGAGATAACCACTGGGGTTTAACATTTATTGAGGGCCTGCCAGGAGCAGAGTCCTGTGTTTGGCAGGCAGCGTGTTACTTATGGTAAATGTTACTCTGGTTACAGCTTGGCATTCTGACTTCAGCAATTTCTGACCTCTGTAATTTCTTCAGAGTGGCCTTCCCTGGCCCTTCAGTCTAAAATCATCCCTTTGTTTCTCTCAATCTATTACTCTATTTACCGTAGCATTAGCCATACCTAGTATTTTCTTGTCCATTTGTTTAACTTTGGTCTCTGACTGCTAACACTGTCCATTCCTGTTCCCTCAGACACAGAACGTGAGTTCCACAAGAGCAGGGACTTTGTCTTGACTGCTGTTGTACCCTAGAGCCTACGTTATCTTACACATAGGAGTCGTTTGATAAATGTTTCATAATAAATCAGTGAATGGAACCCTCTGGACATTGAAATATATAAGCATTAATGTTTTAAGAATGAGAGATGAAGAATGGTGCCAACAGTTTATACTGGTTATTGAAAACATTTTTACATTTGGTTTAGGTTTTAAAGGAAGGAAAAAAAAAAGATGTTCTAGAAGAAGTGGCATCCTTTGATTTCTGGAAATGAAGCCACCTGGTCAGTTGCCCTTGGTAGAATTGGGATTAAGAGAACTAAGGAATGTGCTTTTGAGGAACTAACACTGTATGTAATACCTGCGATTTTCTGCATCCCAGTAGTAAATGTCATTCTAGAAGATTACAGATAAGAAAGAAGATGGCTCTGTGAAGACGTGGTGGAAACCTGTTAAGTAACTCTGAGTATTTAGACACAACCAAAGGTATGCTAACCACTTGTCGTGTAATCTGGTTGCTTATAGTATAATTTTTCTTAGAGATTTTATCCTTATATATAAGAGTTAAAATGTTGCTAGCCAGAATAATAGCTGTCATTTAGTTCCATTTTATTTCTTTTGCGTAATTTATTTAACATTTTTAGCCGTTAATGCTTCATTTTAGCATGTAAAACCTCATCATCATGTATTTACTTTACTGGTGATATTCCCAAAATATGAAAGTATAGTTAATGAAATTTAATCACAGTAATTTAGGAACATGCTAAAATAATATGTGATAACTTTCTCTAACTGAAAAATTATAGAAAATTGGGTGATGCTAGAGACTTTAATCACATCACTCATGCTTCTGAACTCAGACCAGTTTGAGGAACAGTTGACTTTGGCTACTCTCAGTTTGGCTGAGTTATAAAGAAAATTCTCCTTGTCATATGTATTGTTCTTGTTCTCTAAGTTAACTCTATTACCCAATCTTCCACGCAAACAAATAAGGCAAAAGTGACCGGAGTTACAGATTTCCAAATATCCTTTATAAACAGACAAGGCTTTCTGCAAACATGTATGAGTTTCAGTGTTGTTAGAATTATTTTCCAGAAAGAAAAAGATGTTATAAAACTCTTAATTTTGATAATCCTTACTAGTACCCTATCATGTATGGTAAAATACTAAGCCAGTACTTATAAAATTCCATAGTCTCTCTTGTTGTTTGACTTATTATAAATACAAATCTTAAATATATGTAACATTTAAAATGGCACTAAAGCTTATAAGTATAAGCAATCAGGAGTTCTCTATATACAGTCCTAGAAATAGGAAATTACTTTTAACGCAGGCATCTGAATCCTTTTGTTTTAGATGTAATAAAAATAGCAGAGTCTAGATCTAAGTACACTTCTATGCGTCAGTGAATGCATGGCATATATTAATTTAACTTCCTCAGATGCAGAGGCCCAAAGCACAAAAACTATCTTTTTTCTCTACATTAATTTAAAAAAAAGGGGCTCTATCTTAATTTAATCTGTTAATAGTGAAATTATAAAAGATGTTTGAATTTCTAGAAGTTTTGAAATTTCTGACATTAAGTTTTAATTTCATACCTGCAAATAGTTCCCCTCATTCCACTTTATGAATGGACTTCTAATCAAGGCTTAATAGGCTTTACTTAAATAATTGCCTTTAAGTGTATGCAAAAACATGTTTATTTATTTCTTCATTATTCTTCCTGCCATAAACAACAGTGCTTACTTTTAATAGTAATATAGATACCAGAATATCTAAAAATTGGTGCACTATATGTTTGTGTTGGGGAAGGAGTAGTAGTGGTTGTGGTGGTTTGTTCTGTTCCTGTACCTCCAGCCAATGCTTAAACTTTCACTTCCAGTCTTAATTCTCCTGCCTTTGTCCTCTCAGTTTTTCTTTTCTTTGCTCTCCATATACTTGTCAATATTACTTCCAAAACTTTCTGACTCTTTGGGAGCTTCCCTGGAGACAATAAGTTCTCTGTCCTAAATTGTTGAGGGAGAAGAGCCAGGTGTGGACAGAACCTTGCCAAAGGCAGGGGTGGGAGTGCGGAAAGATTAGGTCAGATGACTATCACTATGAGGGTTGGAAGAGCAAAGCTGCAGTAACACAGGCATGTTTTTAATCAAGAACATCTTTACATATAAAGGTACATTAGAATTGTTGCTAATTCCACTACCAAATGAAATATTTGTTTTTGAGTGATTTACTACAGAGTTCCTTTAAGTGAATTCCGAATGATTTGATTACAAAAAGTAGTTTACATTCAACATTTTAGGTGATCTAATTTGTAAATGGAGGTACATTTTTAAATACTAACAACTGAAAATCCTTTATAAACATAAATCCTGAAATATGATATCACTTTGAATTTTTTTTAGCTTTTTTCCCCCTCTACATTATTTCATATGGACTTCACTCTTAAGAAGGAGCCCTGGTGGTGCAGTGGTTAAAGCACTTGGCTGCTAGCCTAAAGATTGGCAGTTCAAACCCACCGGCTGCTCCACGGAAGAAAGATGTGGCACTCTGCTTCTGTAAAAATTTATAGCCTTGGAAACTCCATGGACACAATAGGACAAGTTCTGTTCTGTGCTATAGAGTCACTATGAGTTAGAATCCACTCAACAGCCCTGGGTTTGTTTTTGATCACTCTTAAGAACCCTGAGGGAGAAACAGAATAAATTATCTTCAGGTGAAAAAAAGACTTGCAAAGAATCACATTGTGAATAGTGATAAAGTCAATGACTCCACTCTTGGTGTAGTTCTGTTTCCATTTTTCAGTGTCTGCTCAGTAAATATGATAAGTATTCAGCATATTAAGTAATTTTCTAAAGGATATTCAGCAAATTTGGTAATTCTTAAGTTCACCACCAAAAAAGCATTTTCAGCTGAAACGTTAATTTATGAAGATTTTGTAACTTTGGTTTCTATTTAATTCTTATGGGAAGGGCTCTTAATGCATTTCAGTGTTTTCTTATGTTTTTCCTCAGTGTTTGCTGTTTTTCTGTTTTGTTTTTTAACCTACTCTAGTATCTTTATTACATCAAGACTGATGTGGCAGAGAAAGCAGGTTGTTTGAAAGGCTCTAACTCTAATTCTGTGAGAATATTATGTCTGTTTAAAAAAACTGGAGATATGAATTTAAAATCTTTTTTAAAATTGATCTAGTGCATGAATCTGGTATACTTATTTAACTACAGGTGAGAAAATCTTAAAAGCCAAAATATAGTAAACCAGTAAGAAATCTGAAAAGTTCTTAATGCGGGTTTAAAAAAATGTTATATATTGAGATTTCTGGGAAGTTGGCAGTGCGAGGAGGTCTAAGATCCCCACCCTCCTACACAAGAAAAGCAACTAGGAATCTGTAATCTCAACTCTGGAAAACTCTGAAAATTAAGCAGAGAAAGAATTGCAGCAATGAACTGTACACTGAAATAAGAAAAAGATGTCTTTTAAACAATAAGAAAACTCTTTTTGCTGTCCCTGCCCCTTTTCTTCTCAGCATGGCAGCTGAGTGGCTGCAGTGGAGGTGGACCATGGCTCACATTCTCAAAAAGGGGGCCTGATTTCTGGCTTTGGAGTGATTTGGGCAGACTTGGCTGCAGAACTGTTTAGTATATCTGTTCTGATTTGTCTAGGAGGTGCCTGAAGGACTGACGTTTTGGTCTCACCTGAGTCAGAGCTCACACAGGGCAGGGGAGGGAGCAGTGAGCAGTGACTGAAGACTGTGTAACTACTTGAGAGTTTCTTGCATAATTTAATGCTTTCAAAAGCACTATGTATCTGGGGAAATTGAGAAAGCCACATGCATGCTCAGAGCTAACATTGTAATTTCTAATGTCTCAAATTAAACAACAACAACAAAAAATCACAGGACATACAGAGAAATTGAAAATGATGGACTATTCAAAAGAACAAGACAGAGGGAGAGAAATTGTCTCTGTGGAAGCCTGGATAATAAACAAATTAGAAGACTTTAAAAAGTACAGTATTAAACATGTTCAAAGAACTCAAGGATATCAAGAAGATGATACATGAACAAAACAAGAATATCAATAAGGAGATAGACACTATAAAAGAGAACCAAACAATTAGTGGAGCTAAAAAATACAGTAACTGAAATGAAAAAAAAATGGAAGGGTTCAACAGCAGATATGACCTGGCAGAAGAATTAGTGAACTAGAGAATAAGGCAATCAAAATATTGACTCTGAAGAGCAAAAAGGAAAAAAAATAAAAAAGCTGAGCAAAGGCTAAGGGAATTGTAGGACATTATCAAGCAAACTAACATATACATCATGGGAATCACAGAAGGACAAGAAAGAGAAAGGGACAGAAAAAATATTTGAAGAAATAATGGCAGACATTTTCCCAAATTTGATGAAGGACATGAATCTACAAATCTAAGAAACTCAAACTCCAAGCAAGGTAAACCCAAAGAGATCCAAACCAAGACACATAATCAAACTCTCAAAAACCAAAGATTAAACACTCCTGAAAGAGCAAGAGAGAAGCTAATTATCACATACAAGCGATCCTCAGTAAGATTAAGTGTCAATTTCCCCTCAGAAGCTTTGGAGGCAGAAGGCAGTGGAATGATAATATTTAAAGTGCTAAAATAAAAGAACTATCAACCAGTAGTTCTATAAACAACTAGACCTAACATGCATAGAAGCCAATTCTCAAGTTCATATAAATTTGCAAGGAGCCCCAAATAGCAAAAACAATCTTGAAAAAGAACAAAGTAGATGGACTCACTCTTCTGCTTTCAAAATGTACTGTAAAGCTACAGTAATGAAAATAGTGTGTTTCTGACACAAGAATAAACATAGAGCAATGGAATAGAATTGAGAGTCCAGAAATAAACCCATACATCTATGGTCAATTGATTTTTATACAATGGTGATAAGTCCATTCAGTGGGGAAGAGAATAGTCTCTTCAACAAATGGTACTGAGACTAGATCTCCCCATGCAAAAGAATGACGCTGAACCCATACCTCATATCATATGTGAAAATTAACTAAAAAAATCAATGAAGGACCTGAATGTAAGAACTAAAACCATAAAACTCTTAGAACAAAATGTAGATGTAATGCTTAGGAACCTAATTTTTGACAATAGATTCTTAGATATGATACCAAAAGCTCAAGTAACAAAAGACAAAATAGATCAATTGGATCTCAAAAATGTTTGTATATCAAAGGACTTTGTCAAAAAAGTGAGACAGAATGGGAGAAAATATTTGGGAACCACGTATCTGATAAGGATTAAATATCTGTTATAGATCGAATTATGTCCCCCTAAAATGTGTCAACTTGGCTAGGACATGATTCCCAGGATTATGTGGTTGTCCACCATTTTGTGATCTGATGTAATTTTCCTGTGTGTTGTAAATCCGAACCTCTATTACGTTAATGAGGCAGGATTAGAGGCAATTATGTTAATGAGGCAGGTCTTTATCTGCAGGATTAGGTTGTGTCTTGAGTCAGTCTCCTTTAAGATGTAAAAGAGAATCAAGCCGCAATGGGGGGGGGGGGACTCATGCCTTCAAGAAAGAAGCACTGGAAGTGGAGCATGTCCTTTGAACCCAGGTCCTGGCACTGAGAAGCTCCTAGACCATGAGAAGACTGATGACAAGGACCTTCCCCCTAGAACCGACAGAGAGAGAAAGCATTCCCCGGGAGCTGGTGCCCTGAATTCAGACTTCTAGCCTTCTAGACTGTGAGAGGATAAATTTCTGTTTGTTAAAGCCATTCACTTGTGGTATTTCTGTTATAGCAGCACTAGATAACTTAAGACAATATCCAGGATCTATAAAGAACTACAGCTCAGCAAAAAGACACACAACCTTCTTTAAAAATGGTCAAAGGACTTGAATAAGACATTTCTCCAAAGAAGAAATACAAATGGCCAACAAGCATATGAAAAGATGCTTAACATCCTTAGCCATTAGGGAAATGCAATGAGATGCCACTTCATCTGCACTAGGCTGGCTATTATCAGAAAATAACAAGTGTTGGCAAGGATGTGAAGAAATTGGAACCCTTGTGCATTACTGCTGGGAATGTAAAATGGTGCAGCTGTTGTGGAAAACAGTTTGGTGGTTCCTCAAAAAGTTAAACATAAAATCACCATATGACCCACCAGTTCCACTCCCAAGTATATATATACCCAAAAGACTTAAAGCAGAGACTCAAACAGCCCAAGTGTCCATCAACAGGTGAATGGATAAACAAAATGTGGTATATCCATAGAGTGCAATATTATTCTGCTATAAAGAGAAATGAAGTTTTGATACATGCTACAACATGGATAAATCTTGAAAACATTATATTGAGTGAATAAGTCAGACACAAAAGGGTGAATATTGTACAGTCCCACTTACATGAAATATCTAGAATAGGCAAGTCTCTATGACTAAATTTTGTTAGTGGTTACCAGGGTCTGGGGGGAGGGGGAAATGGGAGACAGATTGCTTAAGGGGATGTCTGAGGGGCAGCAGGTGGATTTGAACTGCCAACCTTTTGGTTAGCAGCCAAATGCTTAACCACTGCATCACCAGGGCTGTGCTTAAAGGGGTAGTGAGTTTTTATTAAGGGTGAAGAAAAAATTCGGAAACAGATAGTGATGGTTGCATAACATTGTAAACATAATTAATGTCACTGAATTGTACATGTAAAAATGGTTGAAATGGCAAATGTTTTGTCATATATGTTTTACCACAATAAAAAATTTTAAAAATCTAGGGGCGAGGGAGGAACCCTGGTGGCGCAGTGGTTAAGAGTTCGACTGCTAACCGAAAGGTTGGCAGTTCAAATCTACCAGGCGCTCCTTGGAAACCTTATGGGGGAGTTCTGCTCTGTCCTATAGGGTCACTATGAGTCAGAATGAACTTGACGGCAAGGGGTTTGTTTGTTTGTTTTGGGGGCAGGTAGGGGGAGGAGATGGTTATCCTCAGTATAAGAAAAGAGATTACTACGTCAGATACCATTGCTTGGCAGCAATTAACAGTATAACAATACTATATTTTCGGAACCCTGGTGGCGCAGTGGTTAAAAACTCCACTGCAAACCAAAAGGTCAGCAGTTTGAATCCACCAGTCTCTCCTTGGAAACCCTATGGGGCAGTTCTAACTCTGTCCTGTAGGGTCACTATGAGTCGGAATCTGCTCCACAGCAAGGGGTTTCATTTTTTTGGTTTATTATCTTTTCATTTCGTTCACAAAATGACTTGGACCTTACAAAACAGCCCAGGATGGAAGATACGGGGATATCTGTGCTAGAATACTTGTGGAGGAGGAGCCACAAGTACTCAAACAGTAAGTGAAGAAATGGCTTTTTTCATGTCAGTATGTGGCAGTAAATAAAGCCACAGGCCCTGTTAGTCTTTACAGAGATCAAGGTGTAAAACAAAGTTCTGTAGTTACCTCTGACAAGTTAACATCAGGACGTTGTTTTTATTATTGTTAGGTGCCATCCAGTCACTTCAGACTCGTAGCGACCCTATGTACGACAGAACATAAGACATTAAAAAACAAACACATTGCCATGGAGTCAGTTCTGACTCATAGCAACCCTATAGGACAGAGTAGAACTGCCCCATAGGGTTTCCAAGGAGTGCCTGGTGGGTTCAAACTGCCAGCCTTTTGGTTAGCAGCCGTAGCTCTTAACCACTGCACCACCAGGGTTCGTAGGATGTTAGGTTGTGGACATTAGGTTGTGGAAATTTAGTTACTTCTTCTTATTTCCACCAGGGGGCGTGCAGGCCCTGTGGGAAAAAAAATTAAGTCCGTATCTTTCTCTTAGCTGCTTTAATAAAATAAAGGAAGATGATGACGGTTACTTGTTAACAACAACTAGGAATTATATAGACATCAGTATCATTTAACGATGCTTTTTTGACCTCCTGAAGTATAAATAAGGAATACTTGGCTAAATGTAATTAGCATTTTCAGGAATGTAATAATGTTAAATTGTAAAAATATTGACAGTATCAGTGTAGTAGGCCTTGGGTCAGTTTCAGTTAAACGTTCAACATTATCCATGTATCCCTAGGGTCACTATGAGTCAGAATTGAATCCATGGCAATGGGTTTGGGGTTTTTTTGTTTTGTTTTGTTTTTTGGTATGTGTCCATCACTTTAGTTTATTGCTCACTGACCATTCTCCCTGGAAAGCATTTTAAAATGCCACACTGAGTGTCTCAACTCCATCAATAGTGCTCTCTCCCTTTAAACCACCACCCTAAAAACTAGTCCTTAACTCTTCTCCTTTTCTTACCCATGCCATATCCTCCACTATTTTCCTTGGCTAAATTCTGGTTTCTCAGATTTTTTTTCTATTTTTGCAGTGACCAGTTCTCACTATAGTGAATTCTGCTTTGATCTTTCCCTTTCCCTTTCCCAAAATTGTGGATGCAACTTTACTGTCATCAAATCAGCTAACAGACGGGGGTGGGAGGGGGAGTTTACTTTCCTTAGAAGTTGTAAATAGCATTTCCCCACCCATTGTATAATGGTTTGGGATCTTATTATTCTTAACGAAAATGTGGCTATCACATTGCAGTTTATTTTTATAAATGCCATTTACCTGGAGTGTATAGACCTAAGCATATAGACTTATTTCAGCATAACCATAGGAAGTATAATACACGAAGGATCAAGGCTGTGTGTAAGTGAGGTTTGATATCTTAATGGTCCCAAATAGCTGTAGTGCTTAAAAAAAAAAAAAAAAAGACCTTGATAAATGCTGTTCAAGATCTGCTCTTATCAGCAAATAGCCTTGATCTTGGCTGTTGGGTCCAGAGTTTGATCAGGCTGTGGCCTATGTTGATTTTGGAGGCTTGACAGCTCTTCAGTGACAAAATGCTTGCCATTTCTAAGCTTTCTAACACACACACACACATACCCCACTTCTGCTATTCCTTTGTTCTGATAGACACAGTCATAACCTATCGTCATATAATCTTTGAAAAATGTGCCATTTCAAAATGAACAGAACAAAAAGGGTAAAATAATATCCTCAACTAATTAACAAACTTCTGTAGAGCCAACCTTGAGTCTTCATGCTTTATTTGAGGTTTATTTTTCAAGCACTTAATAGAAGCAAGTGTATGGTCAGCATCCAGTCATGTCTTTAGTGAAGCATCATTTGAATTCTTCCCTTTAAATGAATTATCTGCCTAATATTTAGCTAAGGGCTTCAAACCAGTTCATTCTGGTTCAAACCCATGCTGAGAATTTGCATTTCTACCGCAGATTTACTGAATCAGAATCTACATTTGGGGAAAAAATTTAAGAAGCACTTATCTAGATAAGAACTATCAAATTTTTTAAATCTCCAGGTTGGAAGGTCATCAGGCCTAATATCTATACCAATTTACCAACGAATACATTTGTTTTTTAACACTAGCAAAACTCTGGAAAAATAGATCTCACTCACTGATGTTTTGGGAATGTCTTTATCACTGATACAAACTTACTTGGCCTTCTGGAGCAAGATCAGGTTATCTGGAAGCCACTGCATTATGATCCATTTTCATTTTCTGTCCCTTCTCAAATAAATGCATCTTATAAATCAGCCACTCTACTTACTTCTTTGCCTCGGTGATGTCTAGTGGATATCTTGTAGTAAAAATGTGGCAACAATTATTAGACCTCAAGTCCAGCTGAAACACTGGAGCGTCTGTGGCACCGACTGAAATGCCTTTGATGGTTGGGTTCATGAAGGATTGTATTGGTGAGCATTCTTAGTTGCCAGTGACTTTTTGGGTATCTCACAGAATCTAAGAATAGTTGACCTATGTAAGGAGTGGAAAGGAAAGAATTCATTTGAGCTGCAGGATGAGCTAGTACCAGGAGCTCAAATGTTATCAGGACCTTCTCTCTCTTATATCGGCGTCTCTGTTGTCAACCTCATCCTATCTGTATGCACATTAGCCTTCTTGATGTGGCAGAAAACAGAACAGCTTGAGGACCTGACTGAGCCTTGACAACCTTCATGGAGCGCTAATAGCCTTCAGGGAGGGTATACTCCCCAAAGCCCACTTCAGATGTGACCTTGCGGATAATGGACAGAAAATTACTCTCTCAGAGGAGAGATCTCGGGGCCACAGAGAACATAGACAAGTGATTCCTCACAGAGAGTACAATCGCAGTCTACTTAAGGGACGCCTTCTCACCACCTACCACTCACTTGTCAGTGCAGAGAATCCTTACAACACGTGCCTTGAAGATTCCATGTTTGCTGTGGAATGGTGACTGCTGTATTTCTTCCTCTTCTAAATGGGAGGTTTTACTGCAGTTATCCAAGCCTTGCCTCACCTTTGTATATAGAGAATGATGTAGAGGAGGGGCAGGTAACTTGTCTTTTAGTTCATAGGCCATCAGATCTTGAGGAACCAAATGTCAACCTAAGAGGAGGGAGTGCAATGACCCAAAGATCCCCTGGACTAGATGCAGTAATGAATAAGACTTCGAGTTGTCTCTTTTGGGGAGTGGGGAGGAGTGTGTGCACAGACATTTGGTGACCGTAGGGGAAGACTGCATAGTTAGTTAGATGTCCATCAAGGATCCATGCCCTCCCAACATAAGTGACCAAGTTATGGTCTACATTTCCCCAGATCCTTTATATCCAGGTGGACCTATGTGACCAGTTCTTCCCAATGAAATGTGAGAAGACATGATGTATGTCTCATCTTGGCTGAGTGAAGAGGTCAAGAGGCAGATGTGACTTCTCCACCCTGGCTTTCACCATCCAGACTGAGTGAAGAGGTTCCATGGCCCTCGGGTAGGGCAGAGCCACAACTTGGAAAACCCCTAAATTTTACCATGGAGGACCACCTGTTAAGTATGAATATCAGCATTAGATGGCCACATGAATGGGAAATTAACTTCATTATGTCAGGAATTATGATGTTGGATTTTGTTTTAGTAGTTAATATTATATTGACTAATACACCCCATCAGCAGAATCACTGAGATCCTAGACCTAAATCATAAATCACTCCTTTATTTTTGTAAAGGGTTTGAAGCTATTGTTAGGAAGTCCTGTGTCCTCATGAAAATCTAATATGAACTCTTCTTCCACGTTGTGGTGTTTACCTTTGCTCCTGATTCATGGCTCCCAGTTATATTGGTGATTTCTGGTAGGGCTGCTGCCTCATTAGACCTCCTGTAACCCCTACAATGGTGTTGTGATGCTATTTCTTGATTCCACTCAAATAGTCACTGTGCTAAAGTGGCAGAAAGAACCCTCCACCCCACTTGTGTTCTGCTTCTCACCCAGAACACACCACAAGCAGAACGGCATAGCAGTCTTCTTTCTTTATGGGC
This sequence comes from Trichechus manatus latirostris, assembly GCF_000243295.1. NCBI lineage: Eukaryota > Metazoa > Chordata > Mammalia > Sirenia > Trichechidae > Trichechus > Trichechus manatus. Next base: position 20,591,945 of record NW_004443954.1, on the reverse strand, counting down.
ATTCTAATGATATAGCTCTTTGTATTTGACCTTTTGTCCCCATCTCCATCTCCTCGCCCTCTTCCCCACCTCTGCTCCAGGAGACCTCAGGAACAAGAAGAAAATCAGCGTTCCTCCCTTTCTTCCCTTACCCATTTTTGTCAAACCCAGCTGGTATTCTTCAAATCTTTTTTCCTCAGAAAGAATTCTCTTGCCATCTAATCAGGGACTAGTGAGTTAAGATGTAGTTTTTGGTTTTCCAACATCTTTAGGATGTTAGTGCTGGTCCTTAGTGATCTGGCCCTGCTGGGACTCCAGATATTTCAAAATTAATAGAGTGTACTCAGTGTGGGCCCTGGTGCTGAGAGAAAAATACCCACAACACTTCTGTCTTTCCCCTGATGGCAACAACAACAACAGATCATTGGAGCTTTTCATTGGGCCTATTGGGGGACGGGAGGGACAGCTGGGACAGTCAGTCAAATCATACTGTATCCCCCCCACTCTATTATTTTAAACAGGGCAGCTTACAAGTTGACAATTTGCACATGCGCAGGCACAGACACGCAAAGTCAGTTTGAGAATTCTAATATTTCACCGTTCACATTGTGATAAAAAGCATAGATTCTGAAGTCAGGCTTCTGGGGTTCAAACAATTAGTTGGCCACTAGTTATGTAATTTCTCTAAGTCACAGTTTCTTCATCTGTAGAAAGATGTAATAATCATACATACCTGATAGGGTGGTTTTGAGAATTAAAAGAGACAATTCATGAAAGCATTTAGCAGTGTCTAACATGTAATGTGCATACAATAAACTTACTATTTTTATTATTATTCTCTCTCAGTCCAAAATATTGGGTGGAATTAGACATCTAAGATTTTAATCTGGTTTTATAAATTAGAGGGGCAGTGGTAGTTCAATGGTAGAATTTTCACCTTCCATGCAGGAGATCCCAGTTTGATTCCCAGCCAGTGGACCTCATGTGCAGCCACCACCCATCTGTCAGTGGAGGCTTGCATGTTGCTATGATGCTGAACAGGTTTCAGTGGAGCTTCCAGACTAAGACTAAGAAAAAAGGCCTGGCAATCTACTTTTGAAAATCAGCCAATGAAAACCCTATGCATCACAATGGTCTGATCCGTAACCAATGGTGAGGATGGCACAGGACCAGGCAGCATTTTATTCCATTGTGCGTGGTGACACCGTGAGTCGGGAGCTGACTCCACAGCAGCTAACAACAACAATTCATGAAGATCTCAACAGAATTCCTGTGTCATTTCCCATCACCAAACTTCATTAATGACAATAACTTCTAGGTATTCACTCTCCTGAGTACCTGGGTGGGAATGGAGTGAAGGATGGTGAATTCTTTATTATTCTTTACTGCTATGATTTGAAGATGTATTCTGGAGGGCCTTGAGTGATGACCCTCTCTAAGAAGCTGGAGGCTGGCCTCTGACTTCCTTCATCCCTGCATCTCCAACTTGGCAGGTAGATCACGAGCAAGCTGTTTTCTTTACTGGAAGTTGCATGCTTTTCAAGTATAGTGGGGAGGGACAGCTCTCGGCTAAAGTCAATAATGACTTGCGAAGATATGTGGACTTTGACTTTAGTCCTATTGAAACTCTGTAACCTTGGGCTAAAATGGACAGTCCTCAAATATATTCTTTCTGAAGGACAAAGTCAAGAGTTTCCCTGCCCTCTATTTTCTCCTTAGGAGTAGGCCTAAGGGATCATCAGAAATGGGGCAAAGCTGCTGCGATTTAGATGCTGAGAACTTGGGCCTATAGGACTTTTCAGGGTGAGATTTAAGTTCAAGGCCAGCCTTCTCCTTCGGCTGAGGCGCTGAGCTGAGAAAACCTCTGGCCACACTTAAAAACCAAACCCGTTGCCAGTTGAGTCTATTTCTACTCATAGTGACCCTGTAGGGCAGAGCAGAACTGCCACATAGGGTTTCCAAGGAGTGCCTGGTGGATTTGAACTGCCGACCTTTTGGTTAGCAGTCAAGCTCTTAACCACTGCACCACTAGCCATTTATAGTTCTGCCATTCTGGAGAATGAATTATGTTATTGTCCCTCAGTGCACCGCTCAGTGGATAATGAGCATAACAAATACATTGCCTACTCTGGAAACTAATTTTGAAGTTCTCATTTTTATTCCCCTAACATTTGCAAATTTTTAGCCTTAAGCAAAGCCTTGTAATAACAACGAAAGCTTCCATAGGGCTTACATAGTGCTATGCGGTGTTTTCAATAAGCACTCATTTTCTCCTCATAACAACCTATGAGGTCAAAGCTATATTATCGTCACTTTATAGGTAAGAGAACCTGGCACGGAGAGATGGAGCTTGTGCAGCTAGTATGTGAAAGAGCAGTGGATTCCTGACCCACAGAAAGTGTGAGGTAATAAATGCTTGTTGTTTTAAGCCACTGAGTTTGGGGTAATTTGTTATACAGTAATAATACAACCACTAACTCATACTGCTGTGTGCATTTGTGTGTTTGTTTTAAGCTACACAAGGTACTACAATTAAAAACTGCATTTTTTTTACAAAGACATATAGTGAGGGCACTTGGCTATTTGTTTTAAATAATCTTTGCAGCAAACTCTCTAGCTCTAAATGGAACAGTCAATCTCAGATACATAAAATAAGGCTCCTAAGACCACCAGGTTAATGAATATGAGAGCTAATATTTGAACCCAGATCGGCTTGGCTACAAAGTCAACACTCTTTCCCCACACCATGCCACCCTCGGGCAAAGCATAACCAGGGCTGGCGAGGGATCATAAAACACAGAAATAGCTACAAATCTCAACAAATATTGAACCTTGTAAAAGTGAGCATTGTAAAAGAATGGTCCTAGTACTATGTAACAGACATGAGTATACCGAATATTGATAAAGCACAGAATTCCAGTGTATGAGAATGTGCACATATATAGTATGTACAAGGTGCCAGAAGAGAGGCTGGGGTGCCCAGCAAAGTTAGCAGTACTCAGCAAAAATCTCAAGCCTATGGGAGAACAGCGTTCCCAGCATAGTGGGTGAGGACCAGGCAAGAAACCACACGGTAGCTGACCACATGTTGTGACCTCCCATGAGGCAAACTCTGGGGACTACTAGAATTCTGAGGGCAAGAGGAGAGAATTTGTAGGGGGCTGATGTTTCTGCCCTCTAGGTGAGGTCAGGAGGCATTCAACTACACATTGTGCATCCAACTTTACCCATTGCCATCAAGTCAACTTCGACTCATGGCGACCCCATGTGTTTTCAGAGTGGAACTACTCCATAGGATTTTCTTGGCTGTAATCTTTACAGAAGCAAATCTCCAGGTCTTTCTTCTGCAGCACCACTGGATAGGTTCTAACCACCATCCTTTAGTTTAATAGTCAAGTGCAAACCATTTGTGCCACCAAGGACCTTGAATCCAACTCTAGAAGGGCATAAATGTGACATATAATGAATCTACCAGCCTTATGCACTCTTACTATCTTCTAAAAGTAATTGTCAGCAATTGTCAACAATGGACTCAAACATGCTAATGATCATGAAGATGGCGCAGGATCAGGCAACATTTCAATCTGTTACATATAAGGTCAATGGCAACTAACAACAACCCAACTCTTAGAGCTCTTTTTAAACATGTACAGGCTAAATTGTTTCTTAGGTGAACTGCCTTGCACATATACACATTAAAACAAAAATTTATTTTTCTGTCCTTGTGTGGTTATGAGCTCAACTGTTAACCACAATGTTGGCAATTCAAATCCACCAACTGCTCCTTGGAAACACTATGGGGCAGTTCTACTCTGTCCTGAAGGGTCTCTATGAGTTGGAATCGACTTGATGGTAACAGTTTTTGTTTTTTTTGCATAGATTTGTAAGATCTTATAATAGTTTTCTTCTAGCAGTGTATTATTTACCAGCTCCAAGAATGACATGTCATTCACAGAATTCAAAACTTTTTTGATATTCCTTGCTCCAATATATGAAGAAGTTAAATAAAATTAGTCTGCAGTAGGCAGAATAATGGCCTCCTAAATGTCCATATCTGAATCTATTAGGTTACATGACAAAGTGGAATTAAGGTTGCACATGAAATTAAGGTTGCTAATCAGTTGACCTTGAAAATATCCCTATAATCCTGGATAATCCCAGATTATCCTAGTGGGTCCAATGTAATCACAAGATCTGTATAAGTGGAAAAGGGAAGCAGAAGAGGAAAAACAGAGATGGCAGAATGAAAAGGACTTAGCCCAACATTGCTGGTTTTGAAGATGGAGAAATAGCTCCATGGGCCAATGAATATGGGCAACCTCTAGAAGCTGGAATGGCAAGGAAACAGATTGCACCCCCTAGTGCCTCCAGAAAGGAATGCAGGCCAGCTGACACCTTGGTTTTAGCCCAGTGAGACCTTGGAACATAGACAACAGTAAGATAAAAATTTGGGTTGTTTTAAGCCACGTAACTTTGTGGTAATTTGCTACAGAAGAAGCAGAACACTAGTTGTGACTGAAGATGAAGTTGTGCCTGTGTTGATTACTTACTCCCAGCAAGTTCCATATTCATGCAGGACTATTTCCATACCAGTGTCATGATGATTAATTTTTTTGAAACTTATCAAAGAGTTTCTGGAATTCTAAACTTATTCACTGCTTCCCTTTAATTTTTTCCTCTCTCAGATGAATCCATTTTTCACGCATACCTTACTGAAATTACTTGGACAACTTTTCTTCATAAAGGGTAATCATGCCCCATATTATAGGCTCCATGAGCTTGGGCAATATGGAAGTGTCAACCACAAGTAATTACTGCAACCTGCCTTCCCCATCAGGTCCCTTTGGTGTATTTTTCTTTCACTCCCTTTTTTCTCTTTTCTTTCTTCTTCATCTCATTTGTGTGTGTGTGTATGTGTGTGTAGAAAGAATCCATTTGCTTTCTGGCACAAATGAACATATTTTAACCAGGAATGTTTTTCCATGTTTCTTACGAAATTATCAAACAGTTTTCATCTGAGTTCAGCGTTATGGATTGAATTATGTCTCCTAAAAATATGTGTTGTAAATCCTAACATCTATACCTTTATATAATCCCATTTGAGAATGGGTTGTCTTTGTTATGTTAATGAGGCAGGATTTAGTGTAGGATGTATCTTGAGTCAATCTCTTTTGAGATATAAAGAGATTAAACAAGCCAGCAGAGCAAAGACTGGGGAAGAGAGTTGCCAAGCCACATGAAGATTGACCAGGAGTAGAAGCTCAGAAGAGACAAGGACCTTCCTCCAGAGCCAACCGAGAAAGCCTTCTCCTAGAGCCAGCACCCTGAATTCGGACTTCTAGCCTCCTAAACTGTGAGAAGATCTGTTTCTATTTGTTAAAGCCGTCCACTTGTAGTACTTCTGTTACAGCAGCACTAGATAACTAAGGCAGGATTTGATACCGGCAGAGTGCTGCTCTAACAGATACCTAAATTGTGGAAGTGGTTTTGGAATTGGATCCTATACAGTTGGGTGAGGGACTTACGGTACTTTAGGTCATCTCTCTTGGGAAGGAGGTCAGTGTGTTCTACGAGTGAGAAGAACGTACTTGTTACGAGGTAATCAGAATGGTGGATTGTTGCAGATACAACACTCTGGGTTTTCACCAAATTCAATGTCAGCGTCCTCTTCCCAGACACACAGGAATGGTACATATCCTGGCTTCCCTTGCAGTTTGAGTGGAGACAATGAGTAGGTCTGGCTATTAGGATGAGGCCACAAGTGCTGTAAGTCCCTCCTGGCCTTTAAACACTTCCCTCAGGTCCTCCTTCTCTCTTTTCCTCTGCCATGGTGCTTTAGATCATGTTAGACACAGCAAAGTCGTACGATGGATAATAGCCGCCAGACCCACACTGACTGTTGCATAAAAGAAATAAATGTTTATTATGTTACATCACTGAAACTTTGGCCTATCCCAGCCTTTTCTGACTGATACAAAAGTGCGTTACTCTTTTTTTGTTTCTCTTTCTATGTTCATTTTCCTTCTGATTCTCCTTGATATTTATTTTCATAAGGATTTGTTTTTTGTTTTTTTTTTTTTTTTGATTCCTGCCAGTCCCATGTGTTAATGCATTACTGTTAAGAGCTTGGCTGCTAACCAAAAAAGGTCAGCAGTTTGAATCCACCAGCCGCTCCTTGGAAACCCTCTGGGGCAGTTCTACACTGTCCTATAGGGTTGCTATGAGCCAGAATTGGAACGACTGCACAAGCGTGCGATCTGAGGGTCTTGCTCGCCAGCTCTTAGTCTGCTTCCCCGTGCTGATAGCCAGCTGCATTCAAATCCAAGTCAAAATAAGGTGTAGATCTATTAGGCAACCGTCCTGGCAGCCAACTGGTGAGGAGCAACAAAAAGCACTGAAACGCAGCAAAGTGGAGAAAACTGTGTTCACTAACATTCCTCCAGGAACACTTTGATCAACTGTTTGGGAATGGGGATAGGAGTGAGACCCCCAAGGGCCCAGCCAATGTCTGCTTATTAGCTTTCTAAGAGAAGAAGTATGCAACCATGAGACCTAGGCTGATCTGCTTGGGGCTAGAAGCAAGAGGCTGACTACCACATCAGCAGCCTTTTCCCACCTTTACCCTTGCGGTGCCTAGCTCTCTTATGAGTACCAGTGTAATACCTGGACTCGGTCTGATCCTGATCCTTGTCACTTTGTGGCCACCTTACCCATCCCTTCCCTGCCTCTTCCCCCTAAGGGTAGAAAGACAGCACAAATATCTATGCATGTCTAGAGTGCTCCCCACTCCTGTTTTCCACTGGAGCAGACAGGTGATGACAAGACTATAGGAATCACAAATCCCAGCCTGATCATTTGTATTTACCTGCAGGCAATGGGACCCTTAGAAGCTAACAGCAATACTGAGCTACCCAGCACTTTCAGCATCCATGCAACCAGGATGACGCACACTGGACTGCCAGACTAATCCAGTGTTATTTCAGTCTGACATTTGAGACCAGTGCAAAGCAAATGTTATGAACTGAATTGTGTCCTCCCAAAGTATTTGTTGAATTCCTTGCCCTTGTACTTACGGATGTGATCCTGGTTGGAAATAGGTTTTTTTTTTTTTTTCCCTTATGTTAATAGAAGCCATGCTAGTGTAGGGGGGACCCTAAACCTAATCACTTCTAGGAATAGACACAGAGGCACGCACAAGGGAAGGTAGACACCAAGGAATACCTAGGAATGCCAAGGATTGCCAGCAGACACTAGAAACTAAGACAGAGAGGCTAACATATGGCACCAACATGGCAGAAACCCTGATTTGGACTTTCAGCTGCCAGAACTGTGAGAAAATAAATTTCTGTTCTTTAAAGCCACCCATTTCTCTTATGGCAGCACTAAGAAACTAAGCAAAATTGTGAAGTGAGGTTTGTCTTCGGTGCCTGTTCCCCCTCATCTCACAGTGCCTATCTTTCACTCATGAAGGGGTTAATTAAAAACTGCTAGTGTGTTTCAGGGAGCGCTGGTGCACAGTGGTTAAAGCACTTGGCTGCTAACTGAAACCCACCATCTGCTCCTCAGGAGAAAGATGTGGCAGTCTGCTTCCATAAAGATTATAGCCTTGGAAACACTATGGGATTATAGTTCTGCTCTCTCCTTACAGGGTCACTATGAGTCAGAATCAACTCGATGGCAACGGGGTTGATTTTTTTGATCTTTTGTGCATCAGACACAGTACTAAGGGTGGTGATTCATAAAGATGAGAAGACATGATCCCTGACCTCAAGGAGCTCAAAGTCCATTCTGGTCATTTCAGAAGCCCAAAAGGATCTAATTCCAACTCTACCCATACCTAAATCAAAAACCAAAACCCATTGCCATGCAGCTGATTCCAACTCATGGCAACTATATGTAGAACTTCTCCATAGGGTTTTCTTGGCTATAATATTTCTTTTTTTTAAATAATTTATTTTATTTTTGTTGTTGCTGAGAATATACATGGCAGAACATACACCAATTCAACAGTTTCTTGGCTGTAATTTTAACAGAAGAATAAGGCCTGTATTGCCAGACCTTTCTTCAGCAGAGGTCTGCTGGGTGAGTTTGAACCACCAACCTTTATTTATTTATTTTTATTATTATTGTTTTACTGTACTGTAGATGAAGGTTTACAGAACAAATAATTTCTCATTAAACAGTTAGTAGACATATTGTTTTATGAAAATGGTTAACAACCCCACGACAAGTCAACACTGTCCCTTCTCAACCTTGGATTCCCTATTACCAGCTTTCCTGTCCCCTCCTGCCTTCCAGTCCTTATCCCTGGGCTGTTGTGCCCCATTAGTCTCATTTTGTTTTGTGGGGCTGTCTAATTTTTGGCTGAAGGGTGAACCTCGGCAGTGACTTCATTATTGAGCTAAAAGGGTGTGTGGGGGCCATACTCTTGGGGTTTCTCCAGACTGTCAGGCCAGTAAGTCTGGTCTTGTTTTGCAAATTAGAATTTTGTTCTACATTTTTCTCCAGCTCTGTCCGGGACCCTCTGTTGTGATCCTGGTCAGAGCAGTCAGAGGTTGTAGCTGGGTGCCATCTAGTTGTACTGGACTCAGTGTGGTGGAGGCTGTGGTAGTTGTGGTCCATTAGTCCTTTGGACTAATCCTTCCCTTATATCTTATTTTCTTCATTCTCCCTTGCTCCCAAAGGGATGAGACCAGTGGAGTATCTTAGATGGCTGCTCACAGGCTTTTAAGACCCCAGATGCTACTCACCAAGGTAGGATGTAGAACATTTTCCTTATCAACTGTGTTATGCCAGTTGAGCTAGATGTTCCCCAAGACCATGGTCCCCACAGCCCTACACCCAGCAATTCAGTCCCTCAGGGAGTTTGGATGTGGCTATGGAGCTTCCATGACCTTTCCTTGTACTAGTTGTGCTTGCTTTCTCAGTATTGTGTACTGTCTTACCCTTCACCAAAGTTACCACTTATCTATTGTCTATTTAGTATTCCCCCCTACCCCCCCATCCCTCATAACCAACAAAGATTGTTTCTTTTTGTGTGTAACTTTCTCATGAGTTTTTACAATAGCGGTCTCATACAATATTTGTCCTTTTGTGATTGATTTATTTTACTCAGCATAATGTCCTCTAGTTTCATCCATGTTATGAGTTGCTTCACAGATTTATCATTGTTCTTTATCGTTGCATAATACTCCATTGTGTGTATGTACCATAGTTTGTTTATCCATTCATCTGTGGATGGGCATCTGGGTTGTTACCATCTTTTTGCTATTGTGAACAATGCTGCCATGAACATGGGTGTGATGGCTCTTATTTCTCTAGGATATATTCCTAGGAGTGGGATTGCTGGATCATATGGTATTTGTATTTCTAGCTTTCTAAGGAAGCATCATATCATTTTCCAAAATTGTTGTATCATTTTGCATTCCCACCAGCAGTGAGCAGTGCATAAGAGTTCCAATCTCCCCGCAGCCTCTCCAGCATTTGTTATTTTCAGTTTTTTTGATTCATGCCAGTAATGCCGGGGTGAGATGGTATCTCATTGTGGTTTTGATTTGCATTTCTCTAATGGTTAGTGATCACGAGCATTTCCTCATGTGTCTGTTGGCTGCTGAATGTCTTCTTTGGTGAAGTGTCTGTTCATTTCCATTGCCCATTTTTTAATAGGATTATTTGTCTGTTTGTTGCCTTTTTGTTGGATTTTCTTGTAGATTTTTGAGATTAGACCTTTGTCTGACTCGTATTATCCAAAAAATTTTTCCCAGTCTGTAGGTTCTCTTTTTATTCTTTTGGTGAATTCTTTTCATGAGCATAAGTGTTTAATTTTTAGAAGATCTCAGTTATCTAGCTTATCTTCTGAAGTTTGTGTGTTTTTGATTATGGTTTGTATTCGGTTAATGCCAAGTATTAGGGCCTCTAGCATTGATCTTATTTTTTCTTCTGTGCACTTTATAGTTTTTGGCTTTACATTTAGGTCTTTGATCCATTTCGAATTAGTTTTTGTATATGTGAACCACCAACCTTTATCCTAGTAGTCAAATACTGTTTGTGCCACCCAGGGACCTCACCCATACCTAAGGGTGGTTTTAAAATAATATACTACCTTTTGGAAGAGGTATTTAAAGTGTAACTTCTAACTACAGAGTAAAAAGACTTCATCCTATCTTAGAGGATTTCAAGCGGCACATAGGTGATACCCTTGTAGGAGGGTGAGGATGTCTTCCTAAGATCCTACAGTCACGCCTGTTCTCTGGAGACAACTGTTCCTGGAGGCCTGACCCTGTTTCAGGGACACAATGATTCACTCTTCCATCTGACTGCTCACTTACAAAACACCAAGGTTGTTTTTTGAAACTTTTTGCTTTATTCATCAAAAATGTTCTTCCTTATCAGCCCTTAGCTGCCATACAAACCCAACAGAACAATCCTGGGACTCTGCTCCAGACTAAAAACTCCCCTTGGAGCTCTTCCAATGCTGTCTCATGGTATTTGAAATTTTGGCAGGAGACCTAGAGTCAACAGCGGTTTACAAAGCGATCACCTTGGTTACCTCTGGTGAGATAATGTACTGGCCTTTGAATCTAGAGTCACTTAAGGCAAGGCTGATCAATACAAATGTAGAAGACTGGAGTCTTACCCAAATAAGGCATGTTTAAAACACACACACACACAATGGAGTAGTACTTTGCCATAAAGAGAAACAAAGTCCTCATGCATGCCACAACATGGATGAACCTTGAAAACATGGTAAATGAAATGTTAGTCACAAAAGGACTGCCCAATCCCACTTACATGAAATAGAATAGGCAAGTGTATAGAGAGCAAAGTTGATTAGTGGCTATCACGGGTGGGGAGGGAGGGGTAAAAGGAGGTCATTGCTTAGGGGACATTGAGCTTCTGTTGAGGGTGATGAAAAAACTTGGAAACAGATAATGGTGATGGTTTAACAACCGGATGAACATAACTAATGTCACTGAATTGTACATGTGAAGATTGTTGAAATGGCAAATGTTTTGTTACACACATATTTACCACAATTAAACGCACACACATGAAATGTAAGTAATGCTTTGTACTCATTCAAAGTAAGATAAAGGAAAAAGCACTTCAGAAAAATGAAAAAATCTCCAAATTTAGATGACAAAATAAAAATGAAGTTGGCCAAAGGACTTGGAGAAGCATGTTGTAAAAACTGAGAAACAAGAGAACAACAGCTACAAAGAAAAAAGTTCAAGTAGCCTCTTGGAACTTGCTGAAAGATGTACTGCTAATACTGCCTAAATTTATAAATACCACCCTAACATATAATTCCCCCATAAAGTATGCCTGCCACAAGTAATTCATTTAAGATGCTGATGTTGGGCTGCTCATAGGTAAGTGCCTCTCTCTTTTGTACAAACCTCAGCTGGGAGAACCACACATTACTAAATGTTATGAACTTTGGGGGACTTGCCTGATTGATCAAAACTGTGAATGTCAGATCCTCAAAAGAGAAGTCTCTGGGACTTGTCCATGATTATGGAGAAAAGATGTAAGGAAAAAAAAGTGATGACTCACAGATTAAATACATCCTTTGCCTCTATTTTTATTGAGGAAAATACTAAAGAAGTTGTAAGTCTCAAATGTATCCATAAGATATCTGGACAAATTGGAGTGACAAGATCATACTTCAGCAGTTCTAGGCTAAACTGATAAAATGTTGATAGAAATTACTGAATGTCTTAGTTATCTAGTGCTGCTGTAACAGAAATACCACAAGTGGATGGCTTTAACAAGCAGAAATTTATTTTCTCACAGTTTAGGAGGCTAGAAGTCTGAATGCAGGGTGCCAGCTCTAGAGGAAGGCTTTCTCTCTCTGTCAGCTCTGGAGGAAGGTTCTGGTCTATTCTGAGCTTCTGCTCCTGGTTAATCTTCATGTGGCTTGGCATCGCTCTTCGCCCATCTCAGCTCTGCTAGCTTGTTTAATATATCTTATATCTTAAAACAGATGGACTCAAGATACACCCTACGTTAATCCTGTGTCATTAGCATAACAAAGAAAACCCATTCCCAAATGGGATTATAACCACGGGCATAGAGGTTAGGGTTTCCAACACATATTTTTGGGAGACATAATTCAACCCATAACATTCTACCCTTTGGCCTCCCAAAATTCATATTCTTGCCACATGCAAAATACATTCACCCCATCACATCATCGTAAAAGTCTTAAATCAACTCCAAGTCCAAAATCTTATCTTCTGACGCATCTAAATCAAATACGGGTGAGGCTTTAGGCATATTCTATGCTGGGGCAAAATTCCTGTTCATCTGTGAATCTGTGAAATCTAGAATACAGGTTATCTGCTTCCAAAGTATAATGGTAGAACAGGCACAAGGTAGATAATTTCATTACAAATGGGAGAAATTGGAGGAAAAGAAGGGATAACAGGCACCAAATAAGTCCAAAATCCAGCAGAACAAATTACATTAGCTCTGTAGTCCTGAAAATAATCCTCTGTTCTCTGAGACCATCTGGGCAATGGCCCTGCCTTGCAGACAAGGCCATGCCCCCCGGATTCTGGGTGGAGGCCCCTAGGCCCTGGGCTTCAGCTCTGACTTCCAGGCCCACTGGGACAGCAATTCTGCTCCCTCAGCTTTGGGCAGCCCCATTCTCCTAGCTCATCTGAGCAGTGACCCCACCCTCTTGGCCTCAGCAGGCCCTGTTATTCTGCCCCTTGGGCATTGCAGTCCCAACCCCTCAGCTTTGGGCTGTGGTCCCATGCCCCCAGCACATCTTAATTGCAGCCCTACACTCTGGAGCTGAGTTGGCGAAGATCTGACTCTTTGAAACCCAGGAGGCTGAGGCCCCACCTTTTGAGATCCAGGAGACTATGGCCCCACCCTTTGAAATTGAGAAGGCCCTGCTTCCCATGCTCCTTCCAACAGTTCTGCTGATCTCCAAGCTGCTCCAGGGATGGTATTTTTCTTTTCTCGGAGGACAACAGATGTAGCTCCATCAGCCTGTTTCCTGCCTATAGAATTCCAAGAGGCAGACAGCATTCTTTCCTTTTGTTCTGTCTCTGTTCCCTTCAGTCTAGGCTGATGGGTTTTCTGCTGAGATAGTTGGTTAGATCCATCAGTCACAGGCTTAATCTCTTTAACTAAAGATTGTGTAGCCAATCCTTGGTGAACATTCTAAGGCACATGTCCTTAGTTTGTACAACAGAATTTTCCAAAGCTTTAAGTTCTGTTTGTGCAGTTCATTTTGAAGTCCATCTCTTTCCTCTCATATTTTACTATAAGTGGCAAGGAGAAACCACATGGCCCCTTTAAGATCTTGCTTAGAAATCCCACCAGCCAGACCACAGCCTTCAGTATGGATTATGCCTCAACATAAAGAAAACAAAAATCCTCACAACTGGAACGATAAGCAACATCATGATAAATGGAGAAAAATTAAAGTTGTCAAGGATTTCATTTTACTTGGATCCATAATCAACACCCATAGAAGCAGCAGTCAAGAAATCAAAAGACACATTGCATTGGGCAAATCTGCTGCAAAAGACCTCTTTAAAGTGTTGAAAAGCAAAGATGTCACCTTGAAGACTAAGGTGCACTTGACCCAAGCCATGGTGTTTTCAATTGCCTTATATGCATGCAAAAGCTGGACAATGAATAAGAAAGACCAAAGAAGAATTGATGCCTTTGAATTGTGGTGTTGGAGAAGAATATTGAATATACCATGGGCTGCCAAAAGAACAAACAAATCTGTCTTGGAAGAAGTACAACCAGAATGCTCCTTAGAAGCAAGGATGGCAAGACTACATCTCACGTACTTTGGACATGCTATGAGGAGGGATCAGTCCCTGGAGAAGGACATCATGCCTGGTAAAGTAGAGGGTCATCCAAAAAGAGGAAGACCCTGAATGAGATGGATTGACACAGTGGCTGCAACAATGGGCTCAAGCATAAGAACGATTGTAAGGATGGAGCAGGATCAGGCAGCGTTTTGTTCTGTCATACATAGGGTCGCTATGAATTGGAACCAACTCCAGGGCACTTAACAACAACAACAACATTTGTAGAGTTAAAAATGACTAAGATATATTCTTTCTATATGCCTATTCTTCTAATTCTACCATTAGGTTTCTTCATTTCTATTTGTTCCCCTACAAATGCATTTTTGACCTGGGATGATACTTATGCTAGTTGTTTTCAATGAACTGATTGTTGGATCTGTGCAGCCTTGCCTATTTCTAGTCAGTTGGAACTCCCTTGGTGGGTGTCCCCTCAGCAAGGGGCAGACTGCATGACTGTTGATTTATTAATTCAGAAACTTAAGAAGGAACAAATTTCCCTAAAGGACTCCTACCATAACAAAATTTTCTATTGCTCAATGGCCTATTCCACGACCACCACTGAACACAGGACACAATTTAACCTTTTCTCTAAGTAGCATTCAGGTTTTAGCCTTTAAGGTTGCTCAAGAAGGAATTAGTACATCCCCTCAAGAACCATTAAACAGTACTTCCTGTACTAGAGGCCCCTATCAACAAGTATAGGATGGTTTTATTTGGTTGATGCCTCAAGCAGGGAGATTAAGTCAAACAACTTCTCTCTGCTGGGAGCAAGCCAGCCATAGCAAACAGCATGACCCAAAGGCTGTCAGAAACATGGAATGGCTTCAAAGCTCTGATGTATAGCCACTATTTCTCTCCAAGCTACTGATTAGTTATGACACCAATCAGTTTGGGGCTATTGGATAGCCCCAAATGGCACACACTGGTTATGTGGCTCTAACCTTTGACCTTTGCTTCCACCTGGGTGGATTGGCGGATGTACTCTAAGATTGAGCTGGATCTAAGATCGAGTATTATCTGACTTGCCTCTTTTGGCTAATATCCCCTTCCTAAGAGCTCAGTGGTCCAGATCTGTATTTCATTAGTATGATCATTTGGCTGCTATTTTTGTACCCAAATTAGGTTTATAGGACATTATGAAACATGTTGAAGTTCTGACTAAATATATTCGGATTACCTTAAATGATTCTGTCAATGGACTCCAAGAAATGAACACTGAAATGACTATGATGAGAGAGGTAGTTCTTCAAAACCGAATGGCCTCTGACATCCTCAGTGCTGCTAAAAGAGGCACTTATGCCATTATTAAAACTAATTTTTGTGTTGATATTCCTGATAAGAATGCAACATCACTCATTATGTTTCCTGTATGCAATACATAGTGTCACATCTCAATGATCTTGTTCTCTCTTTAGCTGAGATTTTAAGTAACTGGTTTATTAGCTGGGGTGAAAGGCCAAAAAATACATTAATTTACCTTGGCTTATTTTTATTCATCTTTGTATCTGTCTTTATAAGTTGTTTTTTTTTTTTTTTTTTTGCTAATCAACTCTTGTATATCTGTGGAATGTTGTA
Organism: Trichechus manatus latirostris; assembly: GCF_000243295.1. Lineage (NCBI taxonomy): Eukaryota > Metazoa > Chordata > Mammalia > Sirenia > Trichechidae > Trichechus > Trichechus manatus. Next base: position 20,576,550 of record NW_004443954.1, on the reverse strand, counting down.
TACCCAAACCTACTTGCCCTGCAGATAAATTGTTACCAATCAATCATGCTTTTCAACAAGAAAACAATGTAACTTTTGTAACATTTTGTCTTTTGATATATGGGTATCAGTTAATGTACTTCTGCCTGGCAGAGGAGTTCCTCAAATTTGGCCTAAAACTCCACTAATAAAACCTCAAAACAACTCACTGTAAAGATGAGACCTAATAGCATGGCAAGGTGAAGAAAATGTAAAATGACACTGATAGAGCTATCAACAACGAGAGGTAAAAATCCCTGCAGAAGAAAGGTTACTCCTTTGTGGCTGATTAGCAACCCCTAGCAGAGGCTTGATCAAAAGGGAGGGGTGTGGAAGCTAAAAACAAAATGTGGAAACTGAGAACAACATGGAAACTCTTATGCCAAGCCCAGAGAACATGGCTGAAGCCTGGTCTCACAGGGCAAAAGTTTAACACAATAAGTAACCTAAACTTTAGAGGTAATAACTAGCTTGTTTATTTGGATTTATGTGTAACTGTCACTCTTAGAATAGCCCCTAAATTGCATAAAAACAGCTGTCTCACCATGTGGGAACCTGTGTTGGCAGGCACTGACCCCTAAAGACCTGTGTCATTTGTCTTTTTAGCAAAACACATTTCTTAGCAAAACACATTTCTCAGGTAGAAAGGACTTCAAGGGATGTTTTGATTAATATCCGAAAGACTGATCAAAACCGCCTCCTGGGTTTCCCTGACTGTCTTTTTTCCAAAGACTATAAAAACTCTGATGATGCCCCATTCCTTTGGAACATTCAGTCTCATACTGTGTGTTACACAATTCGCAAACTGTATGATTGACTAATAAACCTCTAATATTGTTTGTAAAAAATATTAAAATATTTATATTTCAGTAGTATTTTTGTCCCTTTTCTTTTCTTTTGTGTTGCAAAACTACTCAAAACAGAATGACCCATGTGATGTTATGGATTAAACTGGCTTTTTTTGTTGCTCTGGGAATTTAAGTCCCATTTATAACATAGTTTTTCAACTAAAATATGTTCTGAGTTCCAAATATTCTATTCACAAGTGAATCTTTGGGACATACTACCTATAAATTAGGGATTTCCTATACATGGTTGAATTGAAAAAAGTCATAAACATTATTTCTTTGGCAATAAGCTTAAATTACTATGAGACAAGATACCTGGCCTAATAATATTAAAAATAGAAATCTAAGAAATGGCCAGAATCATGGCTCAATCCTCCAGCCCTAGAAAACTATACAACAATGGGTTACTTCATTGTGCTGCAAAGCAAAGTCCTGATTATAATCAAGAATAGGCCTAGACTCTCAACAGGGTGAATATTTCTAAAGCTGATTTAATACCAAAATACAGATTAAACAGAGACATTCAGTAAATCAGTGGCTCAGTATAGGACAAGGAGGACTCTGTCTGGTTCCTGCTCGGCCTCGGGGCTCCACGTCCCACCTTGTAGCAGTGTTGACTGGGCCCCTGACTGGCCCAGTCTCTCCATCTCCCTGAGACCTGTCAGAAGGTTGCTCTGCTGGGCCCAGAGCAGAGACTCTCTCCACCACCTCCACTACTTCTTAGCAAATAGTAAACCCGCCTTATCACCCAATGTGGGCTTGAGTATAAGCCAGCTATGTTCTCAGTTCTGTGTGCACCTCTTTCCCAATATTTTAATAGCATGGGAGATCCATAAAGAGAAGCAAAAAGGTCTGCTAGTAAAGTAACTGAAGAAAAAATTTGCAACGTGTTGGAACCTGGATTAAGGAGAAAACCAATGAGCCCAAAGTGCACAGTGTGTCCCCATCAAGTATGCATTTACTCCTCCATTGCCAGTACATGTTTGGCTCCTAATGTGTGTAAGACACCAATTAGGAATTGGTTGGGATACACCGTTGAATAAAATACAATCACTCTCCTTGTGGAGCTGCCCCCCCGCCCCCGATTCACTTCAAAGAAGTGAAGAAGTAAAGGTACTTACCGCCAAATTTCTGAGAACTGCCTGCTGAATCTGCTTGATGGCAATGTCTCCATCACCAAAGCACCCGTAGGGACACCTGCTCTCCCTCTGGGGGTATGTCCCTGGAAGTCCAGGAATTACTCACCTCTGTTACCTGGAGCACTGAGTATGTCAGGAGATGTTATTACTGTGCTCACTGGACCATCCTCCCTAACCCTGTTCTCACCAACACACTCAAAGAAAAATTGTGAAGAAAATATTTTCCTCAACACAGTCCCCTGCATGAACATATTTTTATGTTTTAAAACAACAAATTCTGTTTCTAGGAGAGTTTAAGTGAATTTCACTTTTTTTCTGGCTAGAGAAGAATTACATTTAGATACAGCTTTGGTGATGGTGAGGAAGAAGATAATCAATACCCCCATCACCTGCCTCCTGTTTCCCTCATTCCTTTTTCCTCTCCAAAGGTTTAGAGGAACCAAAGAGATAAAATCTCAAATTGAAAACCTGAATAGCAAATAAAGTACAAATAAAAACTATAACTTAAATCACATTTTAAGTCATCTTTCTTAGTAAAAGCAAATGTATCAAGATGTTAACAATTGGTAAGTCTAGGTGAAAGTCAAGGGTGTTGTTATGGATTGAATTATGTCCCCCCAAAATAGGTGTTGTAAATCCTAATCTCTATGGCTGTAGTTATAATCCCAATTGGGAATAGGTAGCCTTTGTTATGTTAATGAGACAGGATTAGTGTAGGGTGTGTCCTGAGTCAATCTGTTACAAAATATAAAAGGAGCAGATTAAGGAAGCAGAAATGGGGGAAGACACATGCCAAGCTACATGAAGATCACCCAGGAGCAGAAGCTCAGAAGAAATAAGGACCTTCCTCCGGAGCCAACAGAAAGAGAAAGCCTTCCTCTAGAGCCGACACCCTGAATTTGAACTTCTAGCCTCCTAAAGAGTAAGAAAATACATTTCTGTTTGTTAAAGCCACCCACTTATTATATTTCTGTTATAGCAGCTCTAGATAACTAAGAATTTGGTACCGGCAGAGTAGGGCGCTGCTCTAACAGATACCTAAAATGTGGAGGCAGTTTTAGAATCGGGTCATGGGTAGAGCCTGGAAGAGTTTTAAGGTGTCTAATAGTAAAAGCCTAGATTGCCTTGAAGAGACTGTTGGTAGAATTATAGATGTCAAGCCAATTCTAGTGAGGGCTCAGAAGGAAAGGAGGAGAGTTATAGAGAAAGTCTCTATCGTCTTAGAGAATACATATGGCACCAGCGACAGAATGTTGCTAGAAATGTGGATGTTAAATGTGCTTCTGGTGAGGCTTTAAAAGAAAATGATAAACATGTGATTGGACAATGGAGGAAGGGTGATGCTTCTCATGTAGTGGCAAAGAACTTGTCTGAATTATGTTCAAATGTTTGGTGGAAGGTAGAACTTGCAGGTGATGAACTTGTATATCTGGTTGATGAGATTGCTAAGCAAGATCTTAAAAAGGCTGTGTGGTTTCTCCTTGCCACTTATAGTAAAATATGGGAGGACAGAGATGGACTTAAAAATGAACTGTGTAAAGTGAAAACAGAATTTAAAGGTTTGGAAAATTCTGTTGTACAAACTAAGGACACATTCTTAGAATGTTCACCAAGGATGTGGCTACACACTCTTTAGCTAAAGAGATTAAGCCTGTGACTGATGGATCTAACCAACTATCGCAGCAGAAACACATCAGCTTAGACTGAAGGGAACAGAAAAAGAATGCTGTCTGCCTCTTGGAATTCTATAGGCATGAAACAGGCCAAGGGAGCTACATCTGTTGTCCTCCAAGAAAAGAAATGGACCATCCCTGGAGCAGCTTGGAGATCAGCAGAACTGTTGGAAGGAGCATGGGAAGCAGAGTCTTCTCCGTTTCAAAGGGTGGGGCTGTGGTCTCCTGGATCTCAAACGCTGGGCCCATGGCCTCTGGGGTTTCCAAGGATGGGGCCACAGGTTCCAGAGTGTGGAGTTGGCATCAAGGTGTGCCAGGGAGATAGGACCACTTCCCAAAGTAAAGGGGACGGGGCTGCCATGCCCAAGGGGCAGAAGAACAGAGATTGCGAGGGCCAAGGGTGTAGTCACCACTCAGACTAGGAGAAAGGTGCTGCCCAAAGCTGAGGGAACAGAGTTGCTGTCCCAGTGGGCCTGGAAGGTGGTGCTGAAGCCCAAGGCTTAGGGGCCTCCACCCAGAATCCAGAGGGTGTGGCCCTGTGTGGAGGGCAGGGCCATTGCCTAGATGGTCTCAGAGAACAGAGGATTATTTTCAAGGCTTGAGAGCTAATGTAATGTCTTCTGCTGGGTTTTGGACTTTCTTGGTGCCTGTTATCCCTTCTTTCCCTCCAATTTCTCCCATTTGTAATAGAAATTTCTATCTTGTACCAGTTCTATCACTGTACTTAGGAAACAGATAACTTGTAATATAGATTTCACACTTTCGCTGATGAAGAGGGATTTTGGTCTAGGATAGAATATACCTAAAGTCTCACCCATTTTTTATTTAAATGATTCAGAAGATGAGATTTTGGATTTGTAGTTGATTTAAGACATTTGTGGTGATGTGGTAAGTGAATGTGTTTTGCATATGGCAAGGAAATGAATTTGGGGGGCCAAAGGGTGGAATGCATGGATTGAATTATGTCGCCCCAAAATAGGTGTTGTAAATCCTAACCTCTGTGGCTGTGGTTATAATCCCATTTGAGAATGGGTTGTCTTTGACAGGATTAGCGTAGGGTGTGTCTTGAGTCAATCTCTTACAAAATATAAAAGGAGCAGATTAAGGAAGCAGAGATGGTGGAAGACACATGCCAAGCCATATGAAGACTGCCCAGGAACAGAAGCTCAGAAGAGACAAGGACCTTCCTCCAGAGCCAATAGAAAGAGAAAGCCTTCCCCTAGAGCCGACACCCTGAATTTGCACTTCTAGCCTCCTCAACAGTGAGAAAATAAACTTCTGTTTGTTAAAGGCACCCACTTGTGATATTTCTCGTATAGCAGCACTAGAAAACTAAGACAGGTATTCATTATATTCTTTAAGCTTTTCTCAAGGTTGGAAATTTTGCAAAATAGCAAGTAGGGAGGGAATCATATCTCTACCTGTAATCTCTCCCTTCTCTCATAAACTCTCTCACACCAGCATTTATAATTCTTAAAAATGTCGATCTCTTAATCTGTGATAAATTGCTATAAAACTGTCAATTGTTGATCATATATTTCAATTAACTTTGCAGCAGATCGCTGGATAACTTTTGATGAAAAATGGTTCTTTTAACAAATGGACTTGAGGACACCGGAGATTGTTGCTGTGACTTTGTGGACTCTGTTAAACCTAATACATATGTTGCAGAGGGGGCAATCCTTAACGTTAAATGTGCACTGCTCCCATTCAGCAGATAGAACATTCCATGTGCAGCCAGGGGCTTCCAGTCCCAGGCCCACCCTGTCACTTCCTGTGCAACCTTTTCAACAACAATGGCTTCCCTTCTCTAGATGTCAGTTTCTAACTAAAATGAGAGCGTAGACCAGATGCTCTGAATCATCTACAATGCTCTATGAAGCACTGGTGGTGCTGCTTGGTGCCACTTTCTAGGTCAGGCCCCTGAGTTGGTGTTACCAAGGTAGTGTGGGGAGGGAAGATGAGAAACTCTATTCTGTTATCTGTTAATGAGACCGAGGCTGAAGCCTTAATCTCAACCACCTCAAAAATGTATCACACTGATCCTAAGAGGAATGACATGAGATTGCACAATTAACAACTCCACGCTATACGTGAATAGGAGAAACACCCTCCTGTATGAAGATGAGCATTTGATTATACAGTAGCTCCTTTCCAGGTCCATAGGGTCATTGCAAGGCAAGTGTCCACAGCCTCCTTCCTCGTGTCCCTGGGCCTGCTGAGCATAGTAGCTGCAGTGTCCCCACCCTCTGACCTGGCAATGCTCCCAAACAGAGGATTTTAGGACAGAAATTACATCATGGATTTTGTTTACTATGGTTCATCTTTCCAATGACCTGAGTCAAGACAGCCTGTCACCTGGACTTGTGGCAGAGCAAAGCATGCTGGCTCAGGAGTCAGAACAACCTGGATTCAAATACACCCAGCTCTGTTGCTGCCTGTGTTGTGACTTGGGCCAGTGACTTCGCCTTTCTGGAGTTCCCTCTTTCTCCTTTGTAAAATAGGGGTAATAGTAATATGAACCTCAAAGGACTCTTAGGAAGATTAAACTAGATGATGCAGCTGGAGTGTTGAGCCTAGACCTGGACCAGAGTAAACCCAATAAATTTAGCTATTAATATCTGTTCTAAGTCGATTTGATCTTACACTAGGTTATTATAATGTTTCTTATTTTAGATATCTTTTTCCAAAGAAAGATCTCTTTTTTGAATGAAATGATTTAGCCTTAAATAAAATTCTAAGTTAAGGTTGTTTGCAATAAAATTATATGTAGCTTTTAAAGTGTATTTCCCTTATATGCTCTTAAAAAATATGAAAAAGTTCTATATGCTAGTCCATTTTTTTAAAAGTTAACAAAATTATGGTTAAAAAAAGGCTTTGGGATTGCTATACAATCAAACCAAAGAAACCAAACCTATTGTTATCGTGTTGGTTCTGACCCATAGTGACCCTATAAGACAGAGTAGAGCTGCCTCATAGAGTTCCCATGGAGCAGCTGGTGGATTTGAACTGCTGACCTTCTGGTTAACAGCCAGGCTCTTAACCACTGTGCCATCAGGGCTCCTGCTATACAGTGGGGGGATCAGTAAACATTTTCTGTAAAGAACCCGATGCAAATATTTTAGGTTCTGCTGCTACACAGTGTCTGTTGCAGCCACTCACACCTGCCATTGCATGGCAAGACCAGCCATAGCGATGCATAAAGAAATGGCTTGGCTGTGTCCCAGTAAAACTTGACTTATGGTGCAGTGGTTAAGAGCTCAGCTGCTAACCAAAAGGTCGGCAGTTTGAACTCACCAGCTGCTCCTTGGAAACCCTATGGGGCAGTTCTACTTTGCCCTATAAGGTCACTGTGAGTCAGAATCAATTCAATGGCAACGGGTTTTTCTTTTATGAATGTGGAAATGTGAATTTCATATCATTTGCACAAGTCATGAAATATTCTTCTTCTTCTGATTTTTTCAACCATTTAAAAATAGAAAAACCATTCTTAGCTCTCAGGCTGTACAAAAACAGATGGTGGGTCAGATTTGGTCCACAGGCTTTAATTTGCCAACTTCTGCTATCCAAGAAGAAAGATACAGAAAGATGTACAGATGCACTCAGCAAGTTATAAAATATATTAGGAAACCACATAGAAATTTAGTTTATAACAGTTTCCTATAAAACAGAATTTTGTTAATCTTGAACTACATCAAAATGAGTTTAATTTTCTTGATATTAAAATAACTTTCTTAAAAGAGAATTCCATTATAATATTAAATAAGAAGATTAAAAATTTTAAATAAATCTTATGTGGTATAGAAGAGATGCAGAGTGACTGATTATTTTGCTTTTCCCATGAACAAACTGTTGTACAAATTACTACTTACTAGTAGATGAATGTTTTAAACACTCTAAATATTTAAAAATTTAAAACACACAGTCATATTTTTATTTCTGAAAGATGACTCATTTCAAAATTAAATGTTACAATATTTTCTTAATATTTTAATATAAAAATGATAAATACAATTTATATATAAATACGTACAGAGATATTAATAAAAATATCATAGCTGGTATCCCCAAAACTTAAAATGTTTCACCAAAGGTTTGTGGTACACAATAGTTAAGCACTATCATATTGCCTTAAATTATTTTTCCTTCAACTACAAGTTATTTAAAGATAGAAAGTGTTTAAATAAAACACAATGCCAGCTGTACCTAATGAACTGTTTGCATATATAATCAAAGCTTTTAAACGGTCATTTTTATCCAGTTTATAATCTCCAAATTATCACATGAAAGTAACATTCTTTTCATTGATATATATTTAGTAATAACAGAAAAACTCCTTTTTAATCTCTAAAAAAATCTTCTTATTAATATGGAATCAAATCAAAGTATAGATAAGACAGTTGAAACCTGTCATAGACATTAGAGTTTCCAGCAACAATAAATTAAAGCATAAAGGGAAAATATGAAAACCATCTTTAATGTATTAAAGACACTGAGATAATCATTTCAAAAGCTCAGAATACTAGATACAGAGAAAGCTAAAATATATTTCCTCTTTATTAAAAGACAAGATATACTCCTTTAAACTATTCTTTGTAATAATATGTTCACACCTGAAGAACCCCACTATATAGTCAAAAAATAGTGCAGTTTCACTAAAACGTGAATTTATACCTTCTCAAAATTGTTAGGTGGTTTTTATTAAAATACAGCAGTTTCCTTAGGAAAAAAAACAGTCTGCCAATTGCAATATCTTCATTCTGGGGGAAAAAAAGACATTTTTTTCCTGTGAAAATGATAAAGTTCAGTCCCTGGCTATGAACATTCATTCACTTATTCAAAGGAAAACAAATTATTGTGCTTTTAGAGACTAGTTCTTTTCAGTAGCACAGATTGAGATTCTGAGATCTAGAAACCGTCACCAAAACGTTATGATTCACAAGCAAGCTTTGGTAAACAGCATTGGATCTGCCGAGTAGTTTCACTAAATGCATTTGTCCAGAGGGACTGTTAAGTGGTGGTGTTCTGCGGTCCCGCAACATCTTCTAGTGGCCTCTTTTTGCAACCATAGATTCACAAATATTTGAATTTATATTTAAACTCAATATCATTCAATGGTGGTAAAATGCCCAAGCCTGCACGGGACTGGTCCAAAGGAGGACATTTAACATGACTGTCCACAAGCTCTAGTTCAAAATAAGAAAGCATCAGAATCAAAAATAGCTTAATTTCATGAACAGCAAATAATCGCCCAGGACATATTGTAGCTCCTGATCCAAAGGGCATGTAGTAGTATTTCAACTTGAGTCCATTACAACAGAAGTTGGTCTTTGCTTTCCCATTTTCATCAAGATATCGATCATATTTAAAAGTCTGCAATAAAAATACAAAGAAAACAAACCCATAAGATAATTTTAAAGGAATGCATCTCTTTCTTGACCTGGGAATGCTGACAGTAACTTTATTTTTTAATCTAATTCATTAGTAATTTAGTAAACACCCCATTGTGGATCATAAAGTAATAAAGAATGGGAGTTTAATGAGAACTAAAGGAATGGGAAAATTTTATGATACCCTCTGCCCTGTCTTGGAGACTAGTTCTTTAGTTAGGCAGAATTAGGAAGAAGATTCAGATCAGAAACTAGATGAGTCAGTATGTTATCCAATATTCTGGATTTGGGAGCAGGTAATGTTTAAGGAAAAAGAAAAGCGGCAGCTTTATTATCATGATTACAAGTATAATCTAGCAGAGATTATATGATGACAAATAGGGATAAAAATTCAGGCCATTATCCACATCTTCCAAAATATATGAATATCTGACATAATTAAGGGGACAATCCCTCTGGCCACAATGCTCAAATGACTGGTAAATTTCCTCTTCATTTAGATCTGGGTAGACATCACCAGGACACTGGACTCTGAAGAACAACCACTTACCAAAGGGTCTGGATAGATTCTGGGATCTAAGTGCACCAACTGAGGATAAAAAGCTATGAAGTCATCTTTGCGGATGTTGAAGGAACCATCCTCTATGTGCAAAGTGAAATCCTCCTTCACAGCCCGGACGTTCAGGGAAGCACTGGAGAGCCTCAGAGACTCTTTGATGATGCTATCTAAATATTTTAAAAGACATGAAGGAAGGTAGAAAAGGAGAGAAGGAGGGAGGGAGAAGGAGGAAGGGAGTGAAGGAAGGAAAAAAGGAAGAACAAATCAAGTATTTAAAGACCACATAATATGGAGTCAGATATACTTCTAATAGCCTAGAACACAAAGATGAACAGACCACGGAAAGTGGCTGGATAAAAATTTCCCAAACTTTTTTCAGTTATTGCTATACTGTTATCAGTTAATTATTCAGTCGTGTTGAAATGTGTTTTTCAATCCAATAATATGAGCTAATAGTAATTTTTTGATAAAGATATAATATTCTTGGTCATCAATGGGAGTTAGATGTTCATAATTTTATGAAAAAGTAATCATACTTCTACATGAAAATAAACAACTAATAAAATTGAAAAAATCAATATATCATTTATATATGAATTATTCAAAGTTTATCACTTTTGAGATTAAATATGCTGATAACATATTTATATAAAAAGGTTTTTCCAGGTGTTTAACACAACTTCAATTCAATGTTTAGAAGAGCACATTTTATCAATACACTATCTGATATTGTATGGTAATGTCCTTCTGCCTGAGCAAAGATATAACGTATTTTCACAAATAATACTCCCACACATATAATGCATGTCATAGCTCACTTACGATAATAGCGAGGGGGTTGTACAGTTGGCAAAAAACGTATAATATGTGTGTTGTTTGCATAAAAATATAGTACAGGGACAAAAAGAACTACCCTGTGAATAATAGTTCAATATATACAGAGCAAATGAGAAGATTCAGCCTGATGTTTCAGTATTTTATCTTTTTAACAATTCTGTTTTTGGTGCTCATCACGTGATCCTGTATAAACCCAGAGAATGTTAGCACTTCACTTTACAAGCGAGAAAAGTAAGGTCCCCAAAAGAGAAGTGACACATTTGAGGTCTCCCTTGTTAGGGGCAGAGTTGCCATGCAGCTTAAGTTTCTTGCCTCCAAGTCCGTTCCACTAAGACCCTGCCCCTGAAAACATAGAGTGGTTTCTTTCCTTTAGAGAAAAAAAAAAACAAAAAACCAAAACACTTTCTTACTATAAAAACACAGTTCTTCTGTGGTTCTATATAATATAGAAAAGCAAAAAGAAGAAAAATAAAATAACCCTCAATCCCATCAACCAGAGATAACTGAAGCTAATTGTGGTTCCTTGATGGTACTTTTTCTCCCTTTATTTTATTAAAATTGATAATATGCTACCATTAGCCATAACTTTAGTGTCAGGTAAGAGTAATAACAATGGAGACAGACGAGGGTAGCACATGGTAGAGGATGACAGTGTAGATTGAGAGTCATACATTAAGGCTGTAATTTGTACCACTTGACTTTGGGCAGTAACTGAACCTCTAAGTACCAGTTTACTCACTTGTAATACAGAAACAATAATAGTCCCTTATCATAAGATTGTTGTGAGAATTAAACAAGACAATACATATTTGAAATACTTAGCATAATGCCTAGAACTTATTAAGGACTTAGTACCTACTGACGAGGGCTGTTAGTAGTGGTATAGGGGAAATGAAAGGCAAGCATAGCAAGCACACCTAGGACTGGCATGTCATTCAGTTGCATTTGGTTTAAGCATATGGGATTGCCTTCAAAGCTGATTTTTTGACCAGCATTCTCTAATGTTCTATTCACTTCATCAGTAGCTGCTTTCATTGCTTCAGGACTCCTGTTAAAAGTTAAGAGAAAAGAAAGATGTACAGATATACCAACAGATCTGCAAATAGGCATTTTCCCTCTTCTTTTAACTAGGTGTTATATCAATGACCATGAAGATGGCACAGGACCGGGTAACATTTTGTTCTGTTATACATAAGGTCACCATGAGTTAGAGCTGATTCAATGGCAACTAACAACAACAGATACAAGAGAAGGTGGGAAAAGGATATTCTCATCTACTTTTGACTCTCTCTTATAATTGTGCTTGGATATTGGCAAGAACTATTGCCTTAAATGGTCCTTTCTATATAAAAGAAAACTGTGGCCAGACTTTTATAAATACATGATTTTAATAAGGACTGAAGGGTCAAATTGGTCAAACGCATAGTAATTTAGAAGGAAAAATTATATCTAAGATAAAAATGATAAAGTACCTAGCTGAACTCCAAATGGATAAATTAAATTTACTCTTAAAATTTATTCCATGATTTCATTTATATTGCAATTTATTGTTACAGCACTTTGAATTGCGAAATTAAGGCTACTTCATTTTAGGGCATTAAAGTTCATTGGAGCATCAGAGCTGTGGTATGGATCTATATTACTTAATTACAATACACTGAGTTTCACTAATGTTGGACTGAAAAGTATTTGTGTGACTACCATAAAGTATGGCTACTATTACCTATATGGTATTAAATTGATCAAGTAACCCTACTATAAATATGTGAATTTATTCCGGACAGGGCTATCCCAAGTAATAACTTTGGAAGACATTTAACATTTGAGACTAACTAGTGATGGGTTTTTATTTCTAAAATTAAGTTTTAAAATATTTTCATATTGAAGTCATTGAATTACCAGCCATCAATGGAAATTTGGCATGCCCAATTCAATGGAATAGTGACTTTATGCCTACCTACGTGATATTAAACATCCAATTTGACTGCAATAATTTAATGATCCTCTCGAACAACAATTTCTCAAAAGGTTAACAATTTGGAAATAAATCATATTAAGTAAAATATGGAGCCCTGGAGGCACAGTGGTTAAGAGCTACAGTTGCTAACCAAAAGGTCAGCAGTTGGAATCCACCAACCAGTCTTTGGAAATATGTTCTATACAGTTTTAAAAGGCAAAATCTAGCTGTCATGGATTGAATTGTGTTCTCCCAAAAATATCTGTCAACTTGTCAAGGTCATAATTCCCAGTATGGTATGACTGTCTACCATTTTATCATCTGATGTGATTTCCCTATGTGTTGTAAATTCTATCACTATGATGTAATAAAATGGATTAGCAGCAGTTATATTGATGAGATCTACAAGATTAGATACTGTCTTAAGCCAATCTCTTTTGAGATATAAAAGAGACAGGTGAGTAGAGACCCAGGGGAACCTCCTACCACCAAGAAAGCAGTGCCAGGAGCAGAGTACATCCTTTGGACTCGGGGTCCCTGTGCGGAGAAGCTCCTAGTCTGGGGGAAGACTGATGAGAGGGCCCACAGAGAGAGAGAAAGCCTTCCCCTGGAGCCGGCGCCCTGAATTCAGACTTCTAGCCTAGTGGACTGTGAGAGAATAAACTTCTCTTTTTTAAAGCTCCACTTGTGGTATTTCTGTTACAGCAGCACTAGATAACTAACACACTAGCCAAGTCTCTTATCAATAATAACAGGCTATGATTGACCAATAGATATCACAGTTGGTTAACAGTGAGACAACATTTACTAACTGAGTGGGAAAAACGGAAAAAAACAAACGGTGAATGCGCAAAGGAATAAGGTAGAGGCATTGTGCTGATTGCTGTCCATAAGGAAATGATCATGTAAATACATGTTACAATTATGAAGATTGTTCATGAACTTAAGTCAGTAGTCATGAGGAATTGTGCGCTTAAGAGCTAAGGTGCTGGACCACATGGCCTGAGTTGACTCCAGCACCAGTACAGCCGAGCCCTATGGAGTCGGGTCCATTCCTTTTCCTGGGACTGCTCTGCTGCTATGAACCAGGCTTACCAGTCAGACCTGCTCACAACCTTGTGGGGATGAATGTGTTGATACATGTTTATCACTTGCAAGTGTCAACATTACATTCTTGATGGATGGCATGAAAAGGTACCACGTGCCTTTTTTTTTTTTTTTTAGGTTAAAATGGTGAAATTTCTGCTTTCTACCAAAATAAGCAAATAAATAAGCTGCTAGTTACCTAATCATTTGAAATAAGCTCCAGAAAGTTGCTGGAATGGTGTTTGCTTGAGATGCCCAGAGCACGACGAGATGCGTCTTGGCTTTCTCCATGTCATCGAAGGTGGAGAGCTGGTCGTTGAGTAGCATGCGCAGGCTGACCAGGTGGGAGACGCCGTCTCGCCTGCGGAGGTTCTCGTGCCTCAAGCCCTCAGCCAACTTCTCCCGGGCGTGGTAGGCTGTCTTGAACATGTGAATGGGCAGGCCGGCTACCAGGGCCGGAAAGATCTTGTCAAACTTCTTGAAGTTGTCAAGGTTACTTAGCATAAGCACTCTCTGTGAGTCTTGCCTTGTGAGATCCTTGCCAAAGAGAGTTAAATACCCAGCTTCAAACATCACTCGGTAGCAGAAGGAATACATACCTTCTGTCACCCAGGCAGCCATGTTTGGTTTGGGGAGGACCGAAGGTCTCAGGAGAAGATGGAGGTTTTCCATCATGGCTTCTGTGAGGGAATTCAAAGCAATACCCTGCAGGGTTTTGATGAAAGTCTTGTTTATGTTTTCAGTGGTATGTCCATCACTTGGGTCAACACTTCTATGCCCAAATACCTGCAGTAAATAAAACATGTGAAAAAAGAATTAAAACAGACGCAACACTAGGAAATGGTCGAAAAACAGATTAGATACTTTCATAATTCTCTACTTGTTAAATAAAGGTAAATTGGCCTTCTCATGTACAATTTCATAGTAGTTTTTAAGTAAATGGCTAAATCATACCCTTCCTTCAAGGCCCAGTTTGAATCCCAGCTCTCCAGCAAAACTTCTCTAGACTACCATGATTGTCTATTTCTTCTTGATTACACCCTAATTTGGTACTAATTCACAATGTTTTGTGTCATTAGTTCTCCTGTATATTCTTTGTAGATGTATTTTAGCCAGACTTTAAGCTACTCAGTGGCACAGACCATGTCTAATATTTCTTTGCAGAAACTCAATAAATATTGGTTAACTGTTTTCTCCGTAGCAGAGCCTCTTCAGTTACGTCTACATGATGCCATAATACTTGGTCATTTCTTCAACAAAATTAAATGATTGTGTGGCATGAGTATGGTAGAATAATTATTGAATGCCTAAGTTTTTCACTACACGCACTGTGGGGTTGGTGTAGACATGGTTGACCTAAGTGAGATGGTATCTGTCTTACTCATACAGTACAGCACCATCTGGCTCTGTAAGGTGTTTAATTTTTAATTTTACCCCCATTGGCTGGTTAAGAAATGAAAAATCTATCATGTGTCTGTCGAAAATCTATTTTGACTTTTTTAATGATTAGTACCAAGAGGCAATGTCTAATTTGACTTACTGTATTTCTAAGAAGCTCCAGATAAGGGTAACAATCTTGAACATTTCTATCCTTAAATCTAAATATATCAAAACTACTAAATAGATTTATATTTTTTTATATAAAAAAGATAGGAAACAAACAGAATGCTGTATACATGCAACACAGATTACCTTTGCAGAAGTACTGAAATGAAATTTTCTCCAGTCAAAGTGTTTTCCGTGGCATAACACCTTATGGTATGACATCGGATTTGTGATGAAATGGACATAGTTTCCCATTAGTTTACAGGTAAAAACATGACCATGTTTCTTTTGATTTGCTCTGAGGAACTCAAGAGGATTGGCACCAAATTGCAGAGCACAGCCCAGGTATGGAATCAACCCATTCTCTAGAGGTGGTTCACCCATTTGCCTATAAAACACAAATATACGATAGGTATGGAAAACTATACATTTGGTTTTTTATTTACTTTACGGTTTATAGGTGCTTCTTTTGTTGATGGTGCCTAACTGTTTTACTAAAATAATGAATTATATCAACAAAGTTACATGATAGGTTGATGAAAATGGTGACTAAATTCATCCATCCATCTATGCATTCTACAAACAATTATTGAATGCCTACTAGGTGCTAGTCACTTTTCCTGATGATGAAGATACAAAAGTCATCAAGACCAACAAGATTCTTGCTCTCAGTGTAGACATGAACCTACAGCCTACTGTTCATAGTTTTTCAAAGCGTCACTTCCCCAGTAATTCAAAAAGTTTAATTTGATTTTTTTCTCTAAAGATATAGAATAATGTATAACACAGAGGAATGCAGAATTGAAGTTTTCAAAATCATCATAGCTTAAAGATTATATTCTGTAATGACAGTTGAAGAGAAGGAGAATCTCATCTGAGAAATCAGCTTTTTAAAAAACAAAATTGAGTAAGGTAAGTATTGATAGAATCATCAATTGTAATTCAATGCTCTTTCATGCTATTTTAAATGTTTATGTTAGAAAATACGAAATTCTTTATTTTCTACCATAACCAAGTGTCTTTCTTGATAGTCATAAGGTAGAATAATTCTTTTCCATTTCTCAGTTTGAGGATAACTAGCCTAATTAAAAATAGAAGATATTAAGCCTGAAATAAAATACATGAAACGACAAAATGGTAGACAATACATAACAATCTACATAGCTGAAGATACGCTGGGAGTTGTTCTTCTTTTTCTAAGAATGATGTAACAGAAGATATCTGCCCCCTCCCACCAAAAAATACTCTTTGTGGCAATCCAAAGTTAAATAAACTATGGCTCCAACTCTGACTTTATTTGTATTTCTTGTATTCTTGAACCAACTATAAATAAATGAAACAAAATTGATGTCACATACACTTAGAAAATTGTCCCAGTTCACCAAGTTTGGTTAACATTAATAAGAAAACAGTACTAGAATAATCAACACAGGCTATATAGTTGGTCCAAACTTGGACTGAGTCTATATAAAATACAAGAACTAGCTGAAAATAAAATATTTAATGAGTCAGAGCATCTATTTTATCCACATACTAAAAAGAAACCCTTTCCATTGCAGATTCCCACTTGCCACTTGCATCCTTACTAATTCAGACTTCTTCTTTATATACACACATAAACACACACAGAGATCTTACAAGGTTTCTGTGAGTCATGTTATACATTTATGCATTACCGTTGGTATGTGTCAATACTAAAAAGGGAAATACTGTGATTATATCTTTTGTTAGCTATAAAAAAAAAATCACTTTAAAAATTTAAAAAAGAAAATGCAAATGTTTCTAAATATAGAAAACCAAATTTATTATATAATAGTGAAAGTAAAAGAACATTAAATGAATGAACTAAAAGACAATTTAAAGATAAAACTTTCCTTACCTTCTCCTTATTCCAAGAATAAGCCACAAGCAATAGCACACTACTATAACAATCCCCCAGATCAAAGATATTGTCATCATTTTGAATATTTAGTGTAAAACTCCTGGGGAGGAGAATCTATGATGAGAAAGGTAAGAATGTTGCTGAACAGGTACTCCAGCTACAGTTTTTATATAGAACCCTGATCCATTAACTTGAACTTGAGTGACCAAAGCAAACAATTAACCATTTATTCATCCTATTAGAGAAAAAAAAAAAAAAGTGGTATAAACTGGCCTTGAACTAAGTCCACAGCTATCAGAAGAAGTTCCAGAACAATCAAAGACCTGCAATACTTGATAAGTTGAAGGTCTCTCAGACAAATGTTGATTTAACATTTGAACCTGGGGACAACAGCTAATATTACAAGTGTAGTATGCCTAAAAAAAGAACGAATAAACCTGTTCAGGATGAATATATCCATTAAAGATGTAAAATATAGTATTTTTAAACATAAATTATTTATTGCACTAATAATTCGATCTGTTACATTTGTGAGAAGAAATCAACTTAAATGATTTACCAAAGAGATACAGCTGTCAAGTTTAAAGGAAAGAAAACTGGTGAAATGTTTCTGCTGCTTCATGTTTCAGTGCTTTTACAAAATCATAGATATTTTACTATATATAGTAACACATTACTTATCTAATATCTCCAAAGGATAAAGTATTCCATATAAATACATCTTCCAGACAAACAAGGCTTATTTTATGCATCAAAACTTTCTATCAACCTTTTTTTGTAATTGAAAATATGTATTAATTTTTCTGATAATTAAAGTAATGCGTTTTATTTCAAATAATTTAAGACTAACTGAAACATATCTTGGTAGAAAGTGAAAGTCAAGTCATAATTTTATTTCTCTTTCTTCCTACTCAAGCAGCTACTTAAAAGCTCGGCTGCTAACCAGGTCGGCGGTTGGAAACCACCAGCCCTCGTCAGAAGAAAGATATAGTGGTCTGCTTCCATGAAGATTACATCTCTGAAAACCCTATGGAGCAGTTCTACTCTGTCCTATAGGGCCACTATGAGTCTGAATCAATTCGATGGCAACAGGTAATGTGACTCCCCACTCATGGAGTCCCTGGGTGGCACAAATGGTTTACACACTCATCACTAGCCAGAAGGTTGGTGATTTGAACCCACCCAGAGGCGCCTTGGAAAACAGTTCTGGCAGTCTGCTTCCAAAAGGTCACAGCCTTAAAAATCCTATGGAGCAGTTCTACTCTACACGCATGGGGTTGCCGTGAGTCAGCATCAACTTGGTGACAACTAACAACAACAATTTCCCACTCAGAGGTAACCACTGTTATTGTTTGGTATATATCCTTTCAAACATGATTTCTATGCATACATAAATATTAATTGAGCATCTATTATGTACCAGGAACTCTTCAAAAATGTTCTGGTTACAGACATTAACAAGATAGACAGGTTCCCTACTCTAATGAAGACACTATTCCAGTGCAGAGACATAATAAACAAGTAAGCAAATACATTGATCGAAGTGTTATTAGTAAAATAAAATAGAGTGCTAGAGAACTATTGTGGGATGTGGGGCAACTTTGTATATATATGCTGACCAGGGAAGGTCTCTCCAAGGTGGCATTTGAGATCTGCACGAAAGGAAGGAATTAGCCATGGGAAAATCAGAAGGAAAAGCATTATAGGAAGAGGGAAGACCAAATGCAAAGATACTGAGTCAAGGATGAGCTTGGCATGTCTAGGGGACAGAAAGAAAGCAGGATAGATTGGAGCAGGGTGAATGAGGGGGAAATTGCTTACGATATGGCAAAGAAAGAGGTAGGAGCCAGATCATAGAGGGAATTGCAGCCACGTTAAAAACTATCAATTTTATTCTAAGTTCAAAACAATCAAAAGTTTTAAGCAGGGACATGACAAGTCTGATTTATGATTTTAAACGATCACTTTGTCTTCTGGTAGTGGTAGTGGAAGAGTGAAAACAGGAAGATCAGTTAGGAGACCAGACCACCACAGTGGACTAGACGAGAGATGATACTACCCTGGAACAGGCTGGTAGCAGAGGAGATGGAGAAACGTGGTGGATTCAAATTATATGTTGAAAATACCTCATCCTTTTCAATGTGTGCATACTCTTCCATTGATAAATGTACCATAATTTATTTAACTGAGTCACTATTGATGGACGTTTGGGGCATTTCCTATTTTGAGCTATAGACTCCATAGATTTATTTCATACTTTTTGACCCCTTAAACAGAGATCACAAATCTTTTTTTCACATGATATATGACCATAATTATTAACATCAATGATTGTATATGGCAGTAAAAAGATTTTCTTAGAATCTGTTTAGGTTTTTTAGGACTTTAGGTACATTAAATATATATTTAGACTGATACGCTGTTTTTTAAGTTAATGTATTTTTTTATTTGTAATATGACATATAAAGTGCTAAATCTTTACATGGTCTGTCACAGTCAGAGGAAACACAAATCTAATACCCAAACATGATTGAAAAACAATTTAATCCTTTAGAGTCACCTCTCATACAGACAAAAGCAAACAAAAACAGTAAAGGAAAGGGTACATGGGACCTCTCTGAACTATCTTTGCAACTTCCTGTGTATCTGTAATTGTTTAAAAATCAAAATCTTTTAAAATGACAAAGGAGAAATATGTTCACAATCCACAGCAAAACTTAAGCTTAATTAAGTCTTGTGTGCCTCACCACCTCTCAGAACCTCACGGACTCGTGTCAAGTGTCATCTGGTTAGTATTTACCTCCATTTCTCTTACCTTGATTTTTTACTCTCTCATTTATTATCCTATTTCTAAACAACAAAAGCCCAGGACACACAGACCTATTTTCCTCTTCTGGACTGAGGAAAATCAGAGGCTTGAATCTTTATATTCATATTTTTCCTATTATAGATAGTTTATACCTTTCATTCTGAGATTGTCACTTCTTGCTGCTGTCACATGTTGATAAATGGCATCTATCACACACCTAATATGCTGCTTCTTCCAAAAAACCAGCCACTGAAAACCCACTGGAGCACAATTCTACTCTAACACACACTAGGTTGCCATGAGTCAGAGTCAACTTGACAGCAACCGGTTGGTTGGTTGGTTATGTTTTAGTTGCCAGGAAGGCCTGGTATGATAAGCTGAGTTTATCTAAACTCTAATACCTCCATAACCTGCCAGTTTCCCCTTTATTTGTGTGGATTAGCATAGAATACCACACTCTACTGAAGTATTGAGGAAGAACTTGTTCTGTGCTCTGAGAATATGGGGTCTGAGTCCAGTACCCCACCCCAATTAATATCAGTACTGTCGAGTCAGTTTTGACTCACATTGACCCCATGTTTGTCAGAGTAGAACTGTGCTCCAGAAGGTTTTCAGTGGCTGATTTTTTGGAAGTAGTTTACCAGATCTTTCTTCTGAAGTAGGTGGACTTGAATCTCCAGCTCAGCCATTAAGTCTGGTCTTTTTACTACAATTTGAGTTCTGCACCCTACTTTTCTCCTGCTCCATCAGGGAGTCTCTGTTGTGTGCATTTTCAATTCTTTAAAATGTATTGAGACTTGTTTTATGGCCAAACATGTTATCTATCCTGGAGAATGTTTCATGTGCACTTGAGAAGAATGTGTACTCTGCTGCTGTGGGCAAGGTGCAGTGTTCTACAGATATCTGCTAGGTCTAGTTTGTGTGGTGTTTTCAAGCCTTCTATTTTCATGTTGATCTTCTGCTTAGCTGTTCTATCCACTAGTGAAAGTAGGGTATTGAAGTATCCAACTATTTTTATTGAATTGCCTATTTCTCCCTTCAATTCTGTCTGGTTTTGGTTTATGTATTTTGGAGCTCTGTTGTTAGTGCATCCATATACGTAATTGTTATATCTTATTGATGGATTGATCCTTTTAGCATTATAAAATGTCCTCTGTCTCTAGTAACGTTTTTTGTCTTAAATTTGCTTTCTTTTTTCTCTTATTAATATGCATTTATGGAAAATATTCATTATGTTCCAACCACAGCAAAAATAAGATGGTAATATGAAAATAAATGAAATTTTGGTTGTTTTAGAATTCATTCATTTCTTTTTCCCCTAATGCACAAATGCACTTGTGCTGGAAATCTGGTTCAGTACCATTTTTAAAAAAGGTGAACGCCCATACTGCCCTCTAGTGCATGACCATGTACACTGACACCTCCTGTGTAATCAAAAGAAACAAGAGGAAGAGCCATAACTCTGACGTATGGAGCCATGAACCAGAGTCCTAGAAAGAACTGTATACACCCCACTTATAGAATCAGGGCCTAATTTTCCACCCACATTCTGGAACCAACAAATCTTGGGCTAAGAAAACCCTTCCTTTCATTTTTGAAAGCCAGTACACTGCTATTTACACGACAGCAACATCATTAAGGGACAGAAGCCTGGAGAAGCTCCAGACTCTGGGATACTAGGACTAGTTCACATGAGGTTTTATGTTTTCATAGAACAAGGACAAGAATGACAAACCCAGCAGCAGGTCAAATTGCCAGTCACAGCTCCTGCTTGGCTCAGTCAGACAAGGATTGTTTTACCAGGCCGTGGTGCTAGATCTGTATGTAATACGTTTCTCACTCTGCTGCCTTCAAGATTTTCTCATTAACTCTGGTTTTCAGAAATTTGACAATGATCTGTTCAGGCTTTTTACACCCTTGAATCTCTGGTTTGTTTCTTTCATTGATTTTGGAACATTCTTGGCCACCATCTCTTCAAATATTGTTCTGTCCATCTCTCACGCTCTTCTCATTAGATAGTTTGATAGTATCCCACAGCTGTTCTTTTTTTTTTTCTTTTTACTCTTTGTGTTTAGTTTGTGTAATTCCTACTGACCTTTTTTCAAGTCTGCTGATTCTTCTTTCTGTAGTTTCCAGTATACTGATAAATTTACTGAAGGAATCCTTCATCTCTGCTCTCACTTTTTTTCCCCTAGCATTTCCACTTGTTTCTTGTATAGTTTCCATCTTTCTACTGAAATTTCCCCATCTATTAATAATAATTGTCCATCTTTTCCACTAGATCCTTTAACATCCTAACCATGGTTAAATTAAATTGCCTTCTGATAATTCTAATGTCTGAGTCATCTCTGAGTCTGGATCTGTTGAATGCTTTATCTCTCGAAGATAGATTGATATTTCTCACTTTTTGTAAAATCTATCTCTGATGAGATTTAAATGGTCTTAACTATGTGAGCTAGTCAACATGAAAGAATGGAGAATCTTAACTGGGGACGCTAGTTCAGAAGGAAGGCTTGGGACTTCCAGGCAACATGGTGCTATAGACAGAAGAACCATGCCGTCATTCCACAGCAAAGACCCGAAAAACTAAGTCAAACCAAGACAAACATCAATCTTGAAACCCTAGGCATCAAATGAAGAAACAAAGAACTCAGCCAAACACCAAATGAAATAAGAAACTGACAGAGAACAGACAGCGACGAGAGATACGCGCAGAGGTCCCCATCAGATAATGCAGCACAGATTCACCATCTTGGACTCCTGTTGGAGATCAGCATACATGAAGTATGGGAAAGCAGCTTCACAGAACTCCTAGCAGAAGACAGAACAATCAGTAACCAGTGATATATGCTTTCCCACCCCCCCAAACTTTTTCACCCCCACTCGACCTCCTCTGCTTCCTGCGACCACAGACTCTTGGCAGGGAGGCTGGCTTCAGTCCTGTGCCACTTGGATTCTATCCCCCACATTGGCCGGCTCCCTGAGTGCCATTTGTTTGTTGCTGATGTGGCTTTTTTCTGCTTCTTTTGGTTTCTCCCATACCTCTCACCACCTTCCCCTCCTTTCTCTCAAATACCTGGCTCCATGTGCCATCTTTTCTTCTTCCTGAAAGGTTGTGAAACACCACTCAACTGTGGAACTGCTTCCCAGCCTGCGCCGCCTCGCTGGTGGGATCCCCGGGGCTTTTGTATGTTTGCTTTGTTCTGTTTTGATTTGGTTGTTTTCTTTTTCTTTTCTTAGCTTGGGAGCTCCTTCTAGCTGGGCTGTACTGTGCAGCTTGGGAGCTATTTCCTCAGTCCACACAGCCTTGTGGTGGGATCCCGGGGTGGGGGTTTCTTTTTTTTTTTTTTTCCATTTCTTTTCTCTCTTTTTGTCTTTCTTCATTTCTCAGTTTCTTGTCTCTCTATGCTTACCTTCTCTTCCTGTCTTCTGAATACCTGGCGCTGTGTGACACCTCTACCCCTTCTAGCCAGGCTGTACTTCGCGGCCTGGGAGCCACTTCCCCAATCTAAGCAGCCACATCAGTGGGATCACTGGGGGCTTTTCTTTTCTTTTTTTTCCTTTTACCCTTTTTCTTTTTTTTTTTCATTTTGTTTTTCTTAATTTCTCTTATTGCTCCACTCCCAAGGCAAGCTACCTTAGCACTCTTTTTTGTTTGTTTTTGGCTCCCATTTCTCTTTCCCCTTTCCCATATCCATCTTAGCTCCACACATCACAATTTTCCCCCTCCTTACTGCCTACCTACACCATGTGCTGAACATCACACCCCCGAGTAGCACAGGCAAAACCTACCAGAACCTGCCCTGTACTGATTCCTAGCCTGCCAGGTCAGCCCTAGCACAAGCCACAAACAACCCATCCCAGCAACTCCCCTTCAGTTGGACCTGCCCTGCTACACCATAGCTGAGCAACTGCGCCTGCCCATTGGACAAGGAGGGGAAAACTATCGTGCCCACAGATAAGCAAACAATAAAGAACACACAGCCCACGTGCTCAGACAAAACCAAATAAAACAAAAAAGCAGGAGGAAACAAACAAATCTACAATCAATAAATGGGGAAAATAACTACTGAATGTCCCCAAGACAGCAGAAAATATCAAAACATATACAAAAACAGGACAGGATGGTTACAGTAGGAGTCCAAAATAAAACACCAGATGACTTTACAGTAGAAGAAAAGGCACTAGAACTACCGGATAGGGAATTCAAATCTCTAATATTCAGAGCTATCGAAGAGTTGAAGCAAAAGCAGACAAAACTGAGGAAAAAATAGATAAATTCATGGAAAAGGCAGACAAATTCATGGAAAACACAGACAAAAAATGGAAGAATTCAGGAAAATAATACAAGAACAAAATGCTAAAATAAATTCACAACTAGAAATCATAGAAAAACAACAATTATAAATCCAAAAGATAAACAAGAAGATTTCAGAAATGGACAGTATCCTAGAAGGGCTGAGGAGCAGTTTCAAAATGATGGAAGACAGGATCAGCTAAATTGAGGACAAACACTTAGATACAACTCTGTTCGAGGAAAAATCAGGAAAAAAGAACAAAGAAAAATGAAGAAACCCTGAGAATTATGTGGGATACAATCAAAAGCAAAAATTTGCAAGTAATCGGAGTTCCAGAACAGGAGGAAAAAACAGAAAACACAGAGAGGATCACTGAAGAACTGCTGACAGAAAATTTCCCCTATATCATGAAACATGAAAAGCTGGCCATCCAAGAAGGTCAACGAACCCCATATAGGATAAAACCCAAAAGAAAATCACCAAGGCATATCATAATTACACTTGCTAAAACCAAAAACAAAGAAAGAATCCTGAGAGCAGCTCGAGAAAAACGAAAAGTCACATACAGAGGAGAAACATACAGAGGAGAAACAATAAGACTAAGCTCGGATTATTCAGCAGAAACCTTGCAGGCAAGAAGGCAAAGGGATGACATATATAAAACCTTGAAAGAAAAAAAAATTCCAGCCAAGAATAACATATCCTGCAAAATTCCCATTCAAATATGATGGTGAAATTAGGACATTTCCAGATAAACAGAAATTAAGGGACTATGTAAAAACCAAACCAAACTTACACGAATTATTAAACAGAGTCCTTCAGTCTAAGAGCAAACAACATCAGACCACAGGATGAATCTAGGATGCAGGATCATACCAGCCAGATACCAACCTAGGAAATGAACTCTCAAGGACTACCCAAAATCAAAAGAATTACAACAGGGAATCAGAGAGGTTAATCTGTAAATGACAACACCATCAGAACAATAAAAGAGGGAATAAATGGTGTAGGCATAGAACCTTCTAATGGAGAGGAAGGCAAGGCGATACCAAGTAATAATAGACTCCTTCAAATCTAGGAAGATGCAGGTAAATTTCAAGGTAACCAGAAAGAAATTTAACAAATCTACTTATCAAAATAAAGAAGAAAAACAAAGTCTCAGTGAAAATAAAATCTACAAAAACAAAAGAAATGAAAATAAAATCCACAAACAAAAGGAATTCAGCACAGAAGAGTAAGAGGAACAAAGAAAATGTCAGCACCACAAAAAAAGAAGTACAAAATGACAGCAAGAAACTCACACCTATCAATAATTACACTGAATGTAAATGGCCTAAATGCACCATAAACAGAGAGTGACAGAATGGATTAAAAAACAGGATCCATCAATATTCTGTCTACAAGAGACACACCTTAGAAACAAAGATATAAATTTATTAAAAATAAAAGGATGGAAAAAATATATCAAGCAAATAGCTATATCAAGCAAAGAGAAGGAATGGAAATACTAATCTTAGATAAAACAGACTTTAAAACAAAATCCACCATAAAAGACAAAAAAGGACACTATACGGTGATTAAAGGGACGATCCATAATAAAGACATAGCCATAATAAACATCTCTGCACCCAACAACAGGGCTCCAAAATACATAAAACAAACTCTAACCTCACTGAAAAGAGAAATTGACAGTTCCACCATGATAGTAGGAGATTTCAACACGCTAATCTCGGTAAAAGACAGAACATCTAGAAACAAGCTCAACAAAGATACAGAAGACTTTTAAAGGGCACAGTTGGCCAACTTGACCTCGTAGACATATACAGAACACTCCATCCAACCGCTGCAAAGTACACATTCTTTTCCAATGCACATGGAACATTCTCCAGAATAGAC
>NW_004443954.1:20542726-20550513 GCF_000243295.1 Trichechus manatus latirostris | reverse complement strand
TGTAGTAACTGTTAAATGAGAAAGTATTTTGTTCTGTAAGCCTTCATCTTAAGTGAGAATAGCAGCACAATTGGAAGAGTGTAGTCGATGTCACCAAACTGTGCATGTAGAAATTTTTGAAATGGTGTATCTTTGGCTACGTGTATTTTCACCAAAGAAAAAGATTGAGAAGTTAGAGGGTTGACATGTTGTGGGGTTGTTAACCAATTTCATAAAACAATATGTGTACTACTGTTTCATG
The DNA here is from genome assembly GCF_000243295.1 of Trichechus manatus latirostris. NCBI lineage: Eukaryota > Metazoa > Chordata > Mammalia > Sirenia > Trichechidae > Trichechus > Trichechus manatus. The sequence goes on along the minus strand of NW_004443954.1, from coordinate 20,550,272 downwards.
AAAAACTATTTGTTCTGTAAGCCTTCACCTGAAGTACAATAAAAAAAAAAAGGGGAAAAAAAAAGATGGAGACAGTAAGACTGGGTTCTAAATAGCATCATTAAAGCCCGATCTATCTTACACTTTTCAGGTAAATAACCCAATGCATTCCCTTTTTTGCATAAGTCAATTTGATGTTTTTTTGTTTTGGTCATTGTAACCAAAAGTGTACTGACTATGACATACGTGAATGCCTTGGGTATACTTATTCAATTAGACTTTATAGCAGGGACCACAGTTGCATGTGATGTCTATATTTTTTTTTAATAAATATGTCTAATTTTAATAATGAAAAGTTTATTTTTAAAATTCGAAGCTGAAATCTTATGTAATTACAAATTACATTAAAAAAATCTGGTGGTGGAGTGTTACTGTTACCATAAATTTTATTAGAAAAGACTAACAACCCTATTTTGTAAGCATTAGTGTCTCACTGATGTGAAGAAAATCATCTTAGCCAGCAAATACCAGAGCAAGAATTTGAACTCACAATGGTTCTGAAGTCCATGTTGTTCCATTATAGTTCCAGGAACTGCTCCTTAAGAGCTGTAAAAAAATTAATTATATGCTACCTATTGGAACACAAAATGAAATTTACAGTCAGTATAGATAGAGATAACACATGGTCACTTTAGTTTTATTGAACTCTAGAGACAGACACAATGGCCAATGAAAACTCAGTGCATCTGATGGCCCCCAAATCTGCCCCTCTTCCTCCTGTATTCTTTTTTTTTTTAATTGGATGTTTGTAACTTCTTTTTGTGGCCAAAACAAAAATAATTGTTCAAATATTACAATTAAGTAGACGGTGGCTCAGAAACCGAGAATTGGGTAAAAAATAATGGGAGATGGTACCTGTGTGGTGTGGAATCCCCTTCCCAAAAAATGATTTGGTCTTTTGATCCTGATTCCTGAGCCCTGCTTGGTAATAACCTTTGTCCAGATTGGCAGGGAGGCACCCCCTCCAAATAGTTGAGCTTTACATGGATTAACTGGTGGGTCTGCCTTTACCCAGGGTGTCTGCTCCGTGACTGACAAAGACCTCAGACCACAGAGGCTTAGATGGGGCCTGATCAAGGAGATCCAATTGAGAGCCAGGAGGACACTGCATCCTTTGGACATGGGGGCCCTGCACTGAGAACTTCCCAGACCAAGTAAACCTGTGACAGCAATGGAGACACCGGCTGTGACAGTGCCAGAAAAAGTGGAGACAATGAGTGTACCCAGACGTGGCAGCAGAGTATATAGGCCGAACCCCAGCCAAGAGCTGTAACACTCTGAGAACACTGAGCAGGGAGCTGCCTGCAGAGCAGCTGCCATCTGAAGAGCAGCGGCCATTCAAGAGCTGGCTGGGAGGGGCTACAAGACAGCTGAGAAGAGTGACCCACAGCAGAGCCCATGGAATGACGTCATAGAACAGTTTCTGTTTGAAAGTTTCCTGATGGGTGAGAATGAACATCGATTTTTAGGAAGGGTAAACAGGTCCCCTTTGAGAAATAAGCAGGTCTCCTTGAGAGGATGAGGCTCCATGCTGGGCCCCTTCCCATACCTTGCCCTGTGCATATCTCATTTTTGTTTGTATCTTCTGTTTATTACCTTCACTGTTATATTAAAGTTGTTATTGCAGATATGATGTTTCTGTGAGTTTGCTATGATCATTGCAATGAATCATTGAACCCAATAGAGAAAGAGTGCAGTGGGGAGAACAGTTGGTGTCAGAAACGGTGGAGAAGTTAGAGAACGGGGTATATTTGACCTCTGACTCATGGCAACCAGCTTTCTGCTGATTCTTATGCTCAGGGTTATCATCTCAGTTGGTGTCCAAGAAAGGTCTCCTATTGCAATCCTCATTGCTCATTACCCCCACCTAGCCACAAACCTCTATCATACAACTTTTGCTGTATTGGCCTGTTTGCTTCTTACTCAATAGTGTAACTCTTAAAAGTTTTTAATTTTATTTTAGTTTTGAAACAATCAAAAATTTACAGAAAAGTTGGAAGTACAGTACAAAGAACTTTTTTTCCCAGAACTGTTTGAGAGTAACTTGCTGACCCTCTCACCCACAGATACTTAAGTGTATATTACCTCCAAACAAGGACATTCTCAGCACAACCATAGTACAAGCCTCAAAATCAGTAAATTAACACTGATTCTCAGATTCCATTAAAGTTTTACCATTGACCAAAAATATGTCTTAAAATCAAAGAATTAAGTTCAGAATCACCTGTTGCATTTGGTAGTCATATCTCTTTAGTCTCTTTCAGTCTGGAACAGCTCATTGGTCTTTCCTTGACATTCATCACTTTGACCATTTTGCAGGTTATAGGCCAGCTATTGTGAAGACTGTCCCTTAATTTGGGTTTGTCTAAATTCTCCTTATGATTAGATTTATGTTATGCATCTCTGGCAGAAATATCATAGAAGTGATGCTACTTTCTTGTCATTGCATCCTATAAGGGCCGCAGTTTCAATTTTTCCTATCACTGATGATATTCACTTTGATCACTTGATCAAGATGGTGTCTGCCAAGCTTCTCCACTGTAAAGTCAACTTTCTTCCCATACATGGAACACACTCACCTCCTCCCCAAAAGAAATAACCCACAGTTTCATCCAGTTCCCCTACCCATCTACCAGTTTGTCCTACTGTGGAGGCTTGCATGTTACTATAATGCTGGAACCTATGCCACCAGTATTTCAAATACAGCAGGGTCACCCATGGTGGACAGGTTTCAGCGAAGTTTCCAGACTAAGACAGACTAGGAAGAAAGGCTTGTCGATCTGCTTCCAAAAATTAGCTAATAAAACCCTATGGACCACAACAGACTACTGTGTGATATAGTGCTGGATGATGAGCCCCCTAGGTTAGAAGGCACTACACAATGGCTGCAGCAGTGCATCAAACATGCTAATGATCATGAAAATGGTTCAGGGCTAGGCAACATTCTGTTCTGTTGTACATGAGGTTACCATGAGTTGGGCCAACTCAACGGCAACTAACAACAACTCATCCAGTTACCGCACTTTGCTCAAAATCTAGCATCTCTGTGGGATATTTCCTATGTGTCCAGATGTGGCTCCTCGTGGTCTATCAACCTGTCAACTAAAATGCAAGGTATTTACCTAATCTGTCCCCTCCCCACCACCCAAAATCCTACAGTAAATGGCTGGATTGGATCAAGATAACTGCAATAGACACTTTCATTTGGAAAAGCGAAGAATGGGGAATGCCTAGCTTTCACAGGTCTATCAAACCCAAAATGTACTGCCATTCAAGTCATTTTCAGCTCATAGTGACCCTATAGGACAGAGTAAAACTGTCCCCATAGAATTTCCAAGGCTGTAAATTTTTACAGAAGAAGACTGCCATGTCTTTCTCCCATGGAGTGGCTGGTGGGCATTAGGGAGACGGTCTGCTTTGAGAATTATACAAGTCTGGTGGCCTGAGGATGTCTCCGAGTTCAAAGAGTCACAGGATTTTGCCGAGCAGGCTTGGGATTTCTTTGGCGATATTATGCCTTCAAAAAGCTAGTAGGCTTTTAATTTTCACATCAAGGCAGTTTCCTGTGCTAGTAACCATTCAGAGATGATTCTTCTCATCTTGCAATTTGTTGTAAATTTTAATTTACTTAAATCTTTCCCTCTGTTCTTCAATAAACTTTATTTTATTCATAAAGCTCTTATAATCTACTTGTTAGTTTATTTTTATGTGCCTATAAATTATGGACTTTTCCTTCTATTTCTTGATTACTAATTTTAAAAAAAATTAGGAATGGGTGTTTAATGAAATGCTTTTTTAGTATCTATAAGATGATTATAAAGTATTTTCATTTTTAATGTAATATTGTCAATGTAGAAAATACTATAATAAATATTTATACACTTATTACCCAAGAGTCCCTGGGTGGTGCAAATGGTTAAGTGTCTGACTACTAACTGAAAGGCTGGCAGTTCAAACCCACCCAGAGGTGCCTGGAATACAGGCCTGGCAATCTGCTTCCTAAAGGTCACAGCCTTGAAAACCCTATGGAGCAGTTCTACTCTGCACACATGGGGTCACCATGAGTTGGAATCGACTGACGGCAACTAACAACAACAACCTATTTCCCACTTAAAGAAATAAAAAACAATACAAATACAATTGAAGCCCTTATATCCTTTCCTCCCCTAATCCTTTCCTGCTCTGATAGTTTGTACCACTGGACTATCTTGAATTTGATTTTTATCATGTCCACGCTACCTTTATACTTTGCTACACGTATAATTCTCCATAAAATATATAATAAGATTTCCAAACTCAAAACCAAACCCGTTGCTGTTGAGTCAGTTCCGACTCACAGTGACCCTACAGGACAGAGGAGAACTGCCCTATAGGATTTCCAAAGGCTGTAAATCTTTATAGAAGCCGACTGCCATATCTTTCTCCCACGGAGCGGCTGACACGTTCCAACCCCCGATGTTTTGATTAGCAGCCAAGCACTTAACTACTATGCCACCAGAGCTTCTTATAATAAGGTTTAGGACTTTAATAAATGTACTTAATGATTTCACATTGTATGTGTCTCTCTACAAACTACTTTTCTTCACTCAATATTGTTTCTGAGATTCATCCTATCTGATACATGTGACTGTAAATCATTTTAAGCACTACTTAGTATTCCACTCAATGAACATACTAAATTTATTTACCCATCTGTCATGGATTGAATTGTGTCCCCCAAAAATATCTGTCAACTTGGCTGGGTCATGATTTCCAGTATTGTATGATTGTGTACCATTTTGTAATCTAATGTGATTTCCTTATGTGTTGTAAACTCTATCACTATGATGAGGTTATACGTGACTTCCTTATGTGTTATAAACTTTCTTACTATGACGAGGTTATACTGATGAGGTCTACAATCTCCTGCCCTCGGAGAGGGAACAAATTAACAAATGGGAAAAAACAATCAGCTGGCTCCCCTAAGCCAGGAAATCAGGGTAGGCACAGCTCCTTTGCCTAGGCCTAGGCATACAGGATCCACAGACTTTGAGCGTCTTTCCCCCTGCATAGAGTTGTGTGGGCCCATTTCAACAGCGTAGGCCCTCATTACCACAGTACAACAGGGTATATAACTAGTGTCTAACTTCAACTGTTTCAGCTGTGAAGTGGGAGGTTCCTGACATTTGACACTGCTCTGCCCATTAAGCAAGATCTTCAGCTACCCATATCAGAGGCCTGAGGACTGGTGGCTCCACCCACACCACCTAGCCACCTGCTACAGGGGCTCAAGAATAAGAGGTGCCCCCCAGTCCTTACAGCCAACAGCACTGGGTGCTCATAGTCTGGCTGCAAAACCCACCCACCAACATGCTGTAGGCAACAGGGACATGTTTTACTCCTGGACACTCGGGGGTGGCCATCGGCCCCATGCCTTGCTCAGCGTGTGTCTCCCTGCTGCAGCCAGATGCCTGTGCCTACACCAATCACTGATGCCCATCTAGGATTGTAGATGAGAGCCTGCACCACACATTTGGTGGCCGACTACCTGGACACCTGAGCTGAATCCATAGAGGGAGGAGTGGGCAGACTCCTGGGCTCACATACTTAGTAGCAGGTCTGGCCACCTGGTAGCAGGACATCGGAACTTCAGGAGCACTGATGACCAGGCTAGCTCACACAAGCAGCCAATTTGGGCATACCAAAACAAGAAGCTAGGACACAGTAAGCAAACATAAATATAAGAACTTACTGATGGCTCAGAGACAACAGTCAATATCAAATCACATAAAGAGGCAGACCATGATGGCTTCAGCAAGCTCCTAAAATAAAGAATCTAGAAATTTTCCAGAAGACGAAAATTTCTTGGAATTACTGGACACAGAATACAAAAGATTAATATACAGAACTCTTCAAGAGATCAGGAAGGAGATCCAGCAAAATGCAGACCTAGCAATAGAGGAACTTAAGAAGATTAGAGAAGAGCATAATGACAAATTTAACAGGCTGCAAGAATCCATAGAGAGACAGCAATCAGAAATCCAAAAGATTAACAATAAAATTTCAGAATTAGACAACTCAATGGAAAGTGACATGAGCAGAATTGAGGCAATGGAAGTTAGAATTAGTGAAATTGAAGATAAAGCACTTGACACCAACTTATTTGAGGAAAATTCAGATAAAAGGATTAAAAAAAATGAAGAAACCCTAAGAATTATGTGGGATTCTATCAAGAAGAATAACCTATGAGTGACTGGAGTACCAGAACGGGGAGGGGATAACAGAAAATACACAGAGAATTGTGGAAGATTTTTTGGCAGAAAACTTCCCTGATATCGTGAAGGATGAGAAGATATCTATGCAAGATGCTCATCAAACCCCCACATAAGGTAGATCACAAAAGAAAGTCACCAAGACATATTATAATCAAACTTGCCAAAATCAAGGTAAAGAGAGAATTTTAAGAGCGGCTAGGGATAAACGAAAAGTCATCTTACAAAGGAGAGTCCATAAGAATAAGCTCCGACTACTCAGCAGAAACCAGGCAGGCAAGAAGAAAATGGGATGACATATATAAAGCCTTGGAGGAAAAAAATTTCCAGCCAAGAATTATACATCCAGCAAAACTGTCCTCAAATATGATGGCAAAATTAGGGCATTTCCAGATAAACAGAAATTTGGGGAATTTGCAAGAACCAAACCCAAAATTACAAGAAATACTAAAGGGAGCCCTAGAGTTAGAATATCAGTAACATCAGATAACAACCCAAGACTAGAACACAGGACAGAGCAACCAGATATCAACCCAGATAGGGAAGTCACAAAAGTAGATCAAAGATAAAACACTGAAAATAGGGAAACAGATGTCAATATGTAAAAGATGACAACATTAAAACAAAAAAGAGGGACTTAAAAAATGTAGACATAGATTTTTCAAATGGAGAGGAAGTCAAGGTGATGGAAAGAAATAAAAGACTGGTATAAACTTAGAAAAAAGGGGTAAATATTAAGGTAACCAAAAAGAAACTAAGAATCCTACAAGTCAAAATAAAAAACCAGAAAAATGTAAAAACTCAGCTAACACAAAATCAATGACAATGAAAAAGATGAAAAGAAAATACATAACGAAAAACGACTTAGTACAGAAAGTGGACCCAAGAAACTGTGAACAACACACAAAAAAAGACATCAAAATGACAGCACTATCAATAATTACTATCAATAATTATGCTGAATGTAAATGGACTAAATGCACCAATGAAGAGACAGAGAGTGGCAGAATGGATAAAAAAACATGATCTGGCTATATGCTGCCTACAAGAGACACACCTTAGACCTAAAGACACAAACTAAAACTCAAAGGATGGAAAAAATATATCAAGCAAACAACACTCAGAAAAGAGCAGGAGTGGCAATATTAATCTCTGACAAAATTGACTTTAAAGTAAAATCCACCACAAAGGATAAGGAAGGACACTATATAATGATTAAAGGGTCAATACACCAGGAGGACATAACTATAATAAAT
>NW_004443954.1:20541133-20542299 GCF_000243295.1 Trichechus manatus latirostris | reverse complement strand
TTATAGAAGAAATTAAGGATGGAATAAAAAAATTCATAGAATCAAACAAGAATGAAAACACATCCTACCAGAACCTTTGGGACACAGCAAATGCACTGCTCAGAGGTCAGTTTACAGCAATAAATGCACACAACCAAAAAGAAGAAAGGTCTATAATCAAAACATTAACCCTACAACTGGACTAAGTAGAAAGAGAGCAGCAAAGGAAGCCCTCGGACACCAGAAGAAAGGCAATAGTAAGAATTAGAGCAGAATTAAATGAAATAGAGGATAGAGAAACAATGAAAAGAATTAACAAGACCAAAAACTGGTTCTTTGAAAACTGATAAACAAAATTGATAAACCATTGGCCAAACTGACAAACGACAAACAGGAGAGGAAGCAGAGAACCCATATAAGAAATGAGACGGGTAATATCACAACAGACCCAATTGAAATTAAAAGAATCATAATAGAATACTATGAAAAATTGTACTCTAAAAAATTTGAAAACCTAGAGGAAATGGACAAATTTCTAGAAACTCACTACCTACCTAAACTAACACAAACAGAGGTAGAACAACTAAATAAACACTTAACAAAAGAGGAGATTGAAAAGGTAATTTAAAAACTCCCCCCAAAAAAAAAAGCTCTGGCCCAGACGGTTTCACTGGAGAATTCTACCAAACCTTCAGGAAAGAGTTAACACCACTACTACTAAAGGTATTTTAGAGCATAGAAAAGGATGGAATACCCCCAAACTCATTCTATGAAGCCAGCATAACCTTGATACCAAAACCAGGTAAAGATACCAGAAAAAAAGAAAATTACAGACCAATATCCCTCATGAACATTGATGTAAAAATCCTCAACAAAATTCTAGCCAACCGAATTCAGCAACATATCAAAAAAATAATTCACATGATCAAGTGGGATTTATACCAGGTATGCAGGGATCATTCAGCATTAGAAAAACAATTAATGTAATCTATCACATAAATAAAACAAAAGACAATGACATGATCTTATCAACTGATGCAGAAAAGGCATTTGACAAAGTCCAACATCTATTCATGATAAAAACCCTCAACAAAATAGGAATAGAAGGGGAATTGCTCAATATAATTAAGGGCATTTAGACAAAGCCAACCGCCAACATCATCCTAAATGGACAGACTTTGAAAGCA
>NW_004443954.1:20538496-20539967 GCF_000243295.1 Trichechus manatus latirostris | reverse complement strand
ATAAGTAACAATGCACAAACACCAGAAGAGAAACTAGATAACTGGGAGCTCCTAAAAATCAAACACTTATGCTCATCAAAAGACTTCACCAGACTTCCGGGCAACATGGCATTACAGTCAGAAGCACCACGCTGTCCCTCCGCAGCAAAGATCAGAAAAACTAAGTCAAACAGAGTCACAGGTCAGTCCTGAAACCCCAAGCATCAAATGAAGAGATAAAGAACTCAGCCAAGCACCAAATGGAATAAGAAACTGACCAGGAACAGAGAGAGAGGAGAGATACATGCAGAGGGCCCCATCAGCTACCGCAGCATGGATCCACCATCTTGGACTCCTATCAGAGATCAGCAAACGGGGTACGAGAAAGCAGCTTCACGGATCTTCCAGCAGGAGACAGAACAACAGGTAACCAGTTATATAGGCTTTCCCACCCTCGTCCCTTCTTCACCCCCATTTAGCCTCCTCTGCTTCCTGCAGCCACAGTCTCTTGGCTGGGAAAAACCAGCTTCACCCTGGTGTGGCTTGGATTCCACCTGCCCACACTGGCCAGCTCCCTGAGTGCCTTTTGTTGGCTGCTGATGTTGCTTTTTCCCGGTTCTTTAAATTTCTTCCTTACCTCTCACCACCCCCTCCTCTTTCTCTCAAATACCTGGCTCCATGTGCCATCTTTGCTTCTTCTTGAAAGGCTGCGAAACACCACTTGACTGTGAAACTGCTTTCCAGCCCGTGCTGCCACACTGGTGGGACCCCTGGGGATTTTTTGTTTGTTTGCTCTGATTTGTTCTGTTTCAATTTGTTTGTTTCTTTTCTTTTTCTTTTCTCGGCTTGGGAGCCCCTTCTAGCCAGGCAGTACCGCGGGGCTTGGAAGCTACTCCCTTACTCTGCACAGACACACAGGGACATCCCTGGGGGCATTTCTCTTTTCTTTTTTTTTTTTTTTTTTGGTTTTGGTTTTTTTGGGTTTCTTTGTTTTGTTTTCTTCTCTCTCTTATTCCCTTTTTGTCATTCTTCATTTCCAGTTTCTCAATTTAGTCACTTTTTTCTTTTACCCTTTTTCTTTTCATTTTTGTTTTTCCTCATTTCTCAGTCTCTCATCTCTCCACTCCAATAGCAAGCTCCCTTAGTACTCTTTTTTTGTTTGTGTGTATGTTTTCGGCTCCTGTTCCTCTCTCCTCTCTCTCATCTTTCCAATGCCCATCTTAGCTCCACACATCACAATCTATCCCCTCCTTCCTGCCTACCTGCACCGTGCCCTGAACATCACACTCCCAAGCAGCACAAGCACGACCTACTGCAGCCTGCTCTGCACTGATTCCTGGTCCACTGTCAGCCCTGGTACGTCTCACAACAACCCATCCCAGCAACTCCCCTTCAGTTGGACCTGCCCTAGTGTACCATACCTGAGTGACTGACCCTGCTCATTGGAGAAGGAGGTGAAAAGTATTGTGTCCACAGATGAGCAAACAACAAA
>NW_004443954.1:20519519-20536722 GCF_000243295.1 Trichechus manatus latirostris | reverse complement strand
GGGGACATCTAGGTCAATTGGCATAACAAAGTTTATTAAGAAAATGTTCTGCATCCTATTTTGGTGAGTGGCATCTGGGGTCTTAAAAGCTTGCGAGCAGCCATCTAAGATGCATTAATTGGTCCCAACCACCTGGAGTAAAGGAGAATGAAGAACACTAAAGACACAAGGAAAGTATTAGCCCAAGAGACAGAAAGGTCACAAAAACCAGAGACTTCATCAGCCTGAGACCAGAAGAACTAGATGGTGCCCGGCTACCACCCTGATAGGGAACACAACTGAGAGTCCCTGATGGAGCAGGAGAAAGATGGGGTGAAAAACTCAAATTCTAGTAAAGACCAGACTTAATCGTCTGACTGAGACTGGAGGAACCCCAGAAAGCATGGCCCCCGGACTCTCTGTCAACCCAGAACTAAAACAATTCCTGAGGCCATCTCTTCAGACAAAGATTAGAAGGGACTTTGGGACATAAAATGATACTCGTGAAGAGTGTGCTTCTTAGCTCAAGTAGATACATGAGACTAAATGGGCAGCTCCTGTCCGGAGGTGAGATGAGAAGGTAGAGAGGGTCAGGAGCCAGTTGAATGGACATGGGAAGTCAGGGATGGAAAGGAGGAGTGTGCTGTCACAGTATAGGGAGAGCAATTAGGGTCACATAACAATGTACAAATTTTTGTATGAGAAACTGTCTTGAATTGTAAACTCTCACTTAAACTACAACAATTAAAAAAATGAAATACATGTGGTTGGAAGGAAAACAGAGAACTGATACTTCTGGGGTCGTTTTTGGATGTAAAAACTTCCTGGGCAGATTGCACATCTATATATATCATGGGACTCTAATATCATCCCCTAGAAACAAAGATACATTTTGGTCTCTTATTGATTATCTTGTTTTTATCAATTCTGCTTGCTCTGTGGCATGTACACGGCATACCACAACTCATTATGAAACATTGCTTTTCAATTTTCTAAGTCTGAAAAACATGTTTTGTTATTCTGCTGGTTGTCTGTACCTGATCCACATCTTCTATTGTTTGGACACAGGCAGTATTCTGGATATCCTAACCCATTAACAATAGCTAAGTGTTGATAGCTCTAGTATGCTGCATTGTGAGCTATGCCCAGCTACCATATGGCCCAGTGATTTCCACAATCACCACGCCACCTCCACTGGCCCCAACCTTACTGCGCCCACTCCCAGCCCTCTCCTCTAACCTCCCTCTATCCTGATCTCTCCTCTGCCCTGCACTCCATCCAGGTCAGAGTTGATTGTTTTCTACACTTTCTGTTCCAGTTTTGTATGTTTCTCTAGTCCTTGGAACATTTTAAGATTGTTTGGCTTCAGTGAAATGTCTCCACATAGAATTCCTATTGTGCTGTTGTTGTTGTTGCTGCCCCTGAATCCTGGTGAACTCTCAAGCACAATCGAAACAAATGCTGCTCAGTCATGCACCAACCCCCTGATAGGTTGCGGATTGGACCACTGTGATCCAGAGGGTTTTCACTGGCTGATTTTCAGAAGTAGATTGCCAGGCTTTTCTTCCATACTCCTATTACATATAGCACAGATGTAGAATCGGAAAAGAAGAATTTCCTTAGGAACTCCATCACTTGGATCATAAATGAACACCCATGTAGTGAATATTTTGCTGAGAGAAATATTAATTTATACTTGAATGTTTTGGATGTGTTCTGGTTTACTTCTTTACTCTGTCCACACACACGTCAGCTAGACATTGTTTTAAAACCTAATGGGTAGACACCAATTATCAATGTTATTTGTATCAATACAATGATTGTCTTTATCAATTGCTTCAAAGGAAGATAAGAGTTTGATCCCTTCTATAGTTGGATTTGCTCCTGTACAGCTCAGCCCCTTCCCACAGATCCCTCCCAAACATATTATTGGTATTTTTAATGATTAGAGTACTTGGCTGGTTCTCTAACTACTGGCCACCCTAAAAGTCATGCCACTTATCAGTAGAAAGAAGAGTCTCACATTTTAGGTACTATACATGGAACTCCAGCATGGAAGGGCAGTTCCTATCATTGAGAGTAACGGAATTAGGAAAAATCTACTGGGAAAGAAAAATTAAATCAAAGGACTCAACTTTAAATGATTGCAGATGTAAATAAATTTTAAATTATATTTAGCACATGTCCTTTCATCTATTTATTCAGTATTACTTAGCCACTAATTCAGTAAGAAGTTGATTCTAATCCTTAGAATAGTTAATAGTTAATTTAAAGCCCTTATTTCTATTTCCTCTTTTGCCCAAGAATAATTTAAAAGAGGGATTATAAATTTCAAATGGAGGGGGTATGTTTTATTTTGATTTTTTATTATTTTATTGTGAATGTCTATATTTATTGCATTATGGTCAGAGAATGTGTTTTATGTGATTCTGCTCTTTAGACTCGTTTTGAAATTTTTCATTGTGGTTTTATATATCGTCAGTTTTGGTGAGTGTTCCACGTGGCTTTCAAAACAAAGAATATTCTACTTGTTAAGTATAGCATTCTATATCTTTATTATATCAAAATTATTGTGTTGTTTAAATTTTCTATTTTCTCACTATTCTCAGGTTGATATTTGATTTCTGAGTTATAATAAACTTTCCCACTATGGTTGGGGATTTATCAATTTCTCCTTGACATTCTGTCAATTTTTGCTGTCTACATTTTTAAGCTGTGTTGATAGGTGCATGCAGGTTCATGACTAAAGACTGTTTCTCTGGTGGGATAGAACTCATCCCAGTAGCTCTGGCCACTACCTAAGTGCTTCTGAGTGTCTTATGGAGAGGAGCCTGTTTACCTGCTACCTACCTCAGAGGTGTGCTAATAGCAGCAGATGGGGACTGCCTGCCATTAAGCAGGATGTGGTTTTGGTGAGTTGCGTCCAAAGCAGAAGAGGTAAACAATCTCTTGTTTTCATAGTTACCATATGTACTAGGGTTGTGTGGTTGACAGAATAATGGCTCCTCAAAGACATCTGTGTACTAAACCCAAAACCTGTGAAAACGCTTCCTTACATGGCAAGAAGGGACTTTGCAGATTTAATTAAGGATTTTGGGATGGGAAGATTATCCTGGATTATCTGGCTGGGCCCAATGTAATCATAAGGGCGCTTCCAAGAGGGAGACAAAGGGATCAAAGTTAGAAAAGGAGATGTGATTATAGAAGTAGAGGTTGGAGTGATGAACCTTGAAGATGGAGGAAGGGGCCACGAGCCAACGAATGCAGGTGACCTCTAGAAACTGGAAAAGACAAGGAAGCAGATTCTCATCTGGAGCCTCCAGAGGGAATGCAACCCCGCTGACACCTTGATTTTATCCTGTAAGACTCATTTCAGACTCCTGGCCCCCAGAACTGTAAGCCAATAAATTCGTGTTGTCTTAAGCCACTAAATGCATGGTAACTTGTTCCAGCAAAAATAGGAAACTAATACAGGTGACATCTTTTTCTGGCAATAGTGGTTCTTTGGGTGTGGTTATCTATTCCCCATGTTTTCTTCATTGAAGAGCACTTCTAGCCCCCCAGCCAAAGTTCTCAGATAAGCCTCAGTTTCCTCACTCCCTCACCCAGAGTCAAGAGAATGTGCAGAGCTAGTGTTGGCCACCTCCAAGGAGTGGAACATGGGAGGTTTGCACTTCAGTGGAACTATGCTGTTGGGTGGTGTTGGCTGCTTGAAGGGCAACAGGATTGTAATTGGGAAAAATACTCCTCGTGAATGTGGGGATAAGAGAAGCAAGTCATGGAGATGAAGCGCTGCTGTCCTGGTAAAACTATCCCTGAGTGTTGGGTCCATGGCATGGTAACACTGGCTATGCCCTCTGCTCTGGGGGCCACCCCAGGGATAGCCTAGAGACCGTTTGCTATAGATCCACCAGGGAAGGAAACCCCCCAGGATTATGTCCGTATAATCCTGAACCTCAGTTTCCACATCTAGAAGGAGTCTGCTCATTTAGCCACTTCCTAAGCACAAGCTGCATTCTGGAGGTTGGTCAAGTTCAGTCCTGGGATCCAACCACATGGGACACAAATGCACTATCCCTTCACTTCCTTTCTCCCTGACTCCATTCAGAACTGGCTTCCCCTCTAACTTCTCAATAACTCTGTTTCAATGGCTCCCATACCTAGTACTGAAATTTTGTCTGGGTCATCTTGGTTGATTCTGGAAGATCTCCCAAGCTTCACATCTTCGAGAAGAAAGATTAGGGCATAGATTCCTTTCCTTCAAGAAGCCTCTGAGCCCTTTAAAATAAATTGGTTCTTGGTCCTCCCTTCATAAGAAAAATCTGCTTCAAGGTGATATTTCTGTTGCTGGACATAATGTGACACAACTGGTAATCTCTCTCAATTAAGGGAAAATTAAACAAGTTTAATTTTTGGTGGCACATGCTCTGGGTAAGTCACCCTGGGCTTGAATTGGGCTTGAATTCTTGTCCTGTGACTTACTGTAAATTCATATAATTAAATTTGCACATCGTATTGAAATGTATCTTTAATAGTGGAAACCAACTTGTATTTATCTTTGATTTTTCCCACCACTTAACATAGTTTCTGGAGCCCTGGTGGCGCAGTGGTTACAAGCTATGGCTGCTAAGCAAAAGGATGGTAGTTCCAATCCACCCCTTGGAAATCCTATTGGGCAGTTCTACTCTGTCCTAGAGGGTCCCTATGAGTTGGAATCGACCCAATGGCAACGGGCTTGGTTGGTTGGTTTTGGTTTAACACAGTTTCTGGTATATTATAAATGCTCAGTAAATATTAAATATTATTTGAAATAACACTGTGATTGAGAATCCTGGTTGCCTCACAATATCTTCTCTCATCTTCTTCCACAGTAACAGATCCTGGGAAATATGCTTGGCTAAAAAACTATATTTCTTAGACCCTCTTTCAGCTAGATATGGTTGATGATCTGTAATTCTAAGTGTGCAGTGAATCTTTGGAAGATTTCATAAAAGGAAGGGGGCCAATGCCTTTTTGGTCATCTTCTCTTCTTCTTTCCTGCCGCCTGGAATGTGGGTGTGATGGCTGGTGCATGTAGGAATTTTGGATCATAAGATGATCTTACTTCTGGATTTCTTTTATGTGAGAAAAATCAATGTCTATCTTGTTTAAGCTACTTTATTTTAGGTTTCTGTATGTAGCTGAACATAATTCTAACTAAATAAACACATTTTCCCCCTGCTTGTATAGGGTTGCTGTGAGTTGGAATCAAATCAACAACAGTTGGTTTGGTTTTGTAGAGAAAAAGAGAAAAGAAAGAAACATGCAGAGAGGATTGAGGAAACAGGCAAAAAAGGCAGACCAGAATGGTGTTAGGATTCTAGAGGTAGTGTATTCCCTGGAGTCTTTCAGAGAAGAAAATATTGTCTGTTCTGCTACCACATGTGATGTGAATTAGCTCACATGCAATAGATAAATGGGGTAGTGATATCAGTAATCCAGAAGTTGCCTTGGTTCTTATGCAATTTTTTGCCGCATGTGATTTCCCAGAAATCAGCGGCACACCTTCTTCACAATTAAAGAGAAAACCTTAGCAATATACGAATACCTTAAAAAAAAAAGCTGAAAATCTTGCAGAGGAGTCTTCCTTTAGTGCAAGTAGGGGCTGGCTTAGTGGTTTCAAGAACTGCTATGCAGTCCACACTGTTAGGCTATCTGGTGAAGCTGTGAGAGCAGATAAAGTAGCTGCAAAGATACTCCCCTCTGTGTTTAAAAAAGCAATACAGGCCCCTGAATCAGATTTTTAATCTTGTAAAACCAGTCTCTTGGGAGCAAATGCCCCACATCTCAAAGGAAAGAAAGGGCAAGCGCCGAAGTTCAAAGGCTGCAAAGGGTGGCATGCCAATGGAGATTTAATGGAGCCATTTTTTTTTAAATTCGATATTTATTGTTTTTGTTAGTTCTCCTGTTACAAAGTTGGATAGGTGTGGTCTGGCCCTAACCCCCTTTATCTCACATGCCCTATTATTTTTGGTGTATGATTTTGCAGAATACAAAGTTTTACATGAATGCATATATCACTTCATAGACATAAAATGATTGTATGTAAGAAAGCATTATGAATAGATTCAGAGCAAATTATAACTGATAAAATACTTCTCTTTCACACCAGTTCTTCAGTCAAGAGACATGTGGCTTTCCAACCTACCATATTTTTATTTTATCATCTAGAATAAAAACTTCAAAATGCAAAGGCGTAAACATTTTATGTTTAAACATTTTGCCTTTGTGCATCCTTCCACAGGAAGCTACTAGAGGATGTGCTCTCCAGAGTGAGCGAGCAAATGAGGGGTGTAGGGACAAGGGCTTCGGCCAGGAGCATGGTAGAGGAGCGATCCACAATGATGGCCACGGGAAGTCCCAGGAAAACAGGTGAGCATCAGACTACAGAGCAAACTGCTTGGGTCAAGCTCTGGGAAGGAGATTTCTGGGGAAATGAAACTGACAGACTATCAGATATGCTTGCACCTATGGCAAAGTAACATCAAAGGGTGTTTTACAGATCTATTAGAGACACCAGGAAGAATTCACTGATAACACGGACAGCCAGTTTTAACTTGACTTGAGAAACTCCAACATGACAATCCTTGCACCCCCACTGTGTAGAGTGCATCATACATGGTACAGTTGCTTCCAGGATCCTGTTACTTTTCAAGAATCCCAGTAACAACCGTGTGCTTTTAACAGAAGACCTTCTTGTGCTAAGCACATGGAATACTCTACTACTTTGGGGCAATGGCATAGCTCAGAGGGTTGCACTGCCTCCTAAAACTATGGGGAGGAAGCCCCATTTCTACTGTCTCTGTAGCTTTCTTAAAGGTGTAAAACACAGTAACAGCTCTATGATTCTGATAAACCTTATCACTCCTTCTGAGTGAGTATCCTTACCTGGGACCTTTGGCTTCAAATAACAAAAGTACACTTATTTCTCCCAATTCCCTATCACCAGCCCAGGTTGTGCTCCTCAAAGACTCTTCTGCTAATTTACACCCCTCTTCACAGAGTCAATCATTGGAGAAGAGGTTAATCTTCAGACTCAAACTAGAACCAGTGGCATAAGATAGGGAAATCCCGTTTGTTTCTGTCCTCATTTTATTGCCCTTAGTCGCATAGGCAATCTGCTTCTTAGTGGTTTGAGTGACCTCATTGTGAAATCTTTTTGCAAGCATTTTCAGTAACAATAAGGAATCCACATTTAGGTAAAAATTTAACAATGTGGAGTGCTAAGAATGCAACTAATGCAGCTGAGGTGGCAATCTGTTGAAGGGACACCATTTCAACTTGGCTAAGAGGTCACCCAGGAGCAGGCAAAAAACATTGTCTCAATTTACTGCTTGGCCTGGCAGCTAAGGTTTTCTTTTACATTGATTATCAGATACATCTTAAGTTCTGAAGTAGTAAAACACGAAAAATGTGGGTCTTAGAAACAAGAAAATGCGGTAATTCCATAATCAAATTTCTATTCCTCAGGCATTGTGCTGCCAGGCATCAAAAACCTTTAAAAAATATGCCCCGGCCCTCAAGAACTTTCCAATAAGATAAATAATAATTAATACTCAAGAAACAACGGGGAAGAAATTTTGTAAAAAAAACCTCTTCTAATGACATGCAAAGTTGTATGGTAAGGACTACAACAAGAGCCAAGGATGAGGGTGTGAAATATGGTGTCAGAGGTCCTCTAACTTCAGGGGAAGAGATGACAGTCAAGACCAGCAAAGGCCCAAAGCTGATTCCTATGAGGTGGAAGTCAGACATACTTCCACTCTTCAATCTTTTATCTTTTTTTATTTTTATTTTTTTTAGCCAGTTCTGACACCAGCCAGCCCTACCACGGCTCTCTGCTGGGTTCAGTAATTCATTGCAATGGTCACACAGAACTCACAGACCATACTCACAATTATGGGATTTATTAAGGAAGTAACAGGCTACAATTCTGGATCAAGATCAACTTGGAAGTAACAGGAACAACTCAGATAGTGTTCTTCGATAAGCACAGTGTAATGGTTTGAATTATGTCCCCCCAAAAATGTGTGTATCAATTTGGCTGGGCCATGATTCCCAGAATTGTGTGGTTGTCCTCCATTTTGTGATTGTAATATTATGTTAAAGAGGATTAGGGTGGGATTGTAACACCACCTTTACCCAGGTCACATCCCTGATCCAATGTAAAGGGAATTTCCCTGGGGTGTGGCCTGCACCACCTTTTATCTCTCAAGAGATAAAAAGAAAGAGAAGCAAGCAGACAATTGGGGACCTCACACCACCAAGAAAGGAGCACCGGGAACAGAGCGCGTCCTTTGGACCCGAGGTTCCTGTGCAGAGATGCTCCTAGTCCGGGGGAAGACTGATGATGACGAGGACCTTCCTCCAGAGCCAACAGAGACAGAAAGCTTTCCCCTGGAGCTGACGCCTTGAATTTGCACTTTTAGCCTACGTTACTGTGCGGAAATAAACTTCTCTTTGTTAAAACCATCCACTTGTGGTATTTCTGTTAGAGCAGCGCTAGATGGCTAAGATAGACAGCTTCTTCTCTGCCACACCCGCGGGGCTTCTGAGCCCTGCTTGGGCCTGCTGCCACCGGACCCTGCTCAGTCAGGCCTGTCCTCTCTCCTGCTCAGGCAGGTGTTCCAGCTCTTAGCTCTGCTGATAATTGCCTGGAGGCACCCAACTCCACCAGGAAGCCTCCTGCCCGAAGGCACTCAGCTCTCACTCCGTAGGTGGGTCAGCGAGCCCACTGCAGCTGGCTGCTGGTCTTGTGCTACTACCAATCTTATGCCTCTGTCGTTTCCTGCTGCTGCCATCTCTCACAATCTCTCACCATCTTCAGTGTTTTAGCTCTCTCTGTCTCCTGGGTCTAGGAGGCTCTCAGTACAGGGACCCCAGGTCCGAAGGACATGCTCTGCTCCTGGTCCTGCTTCTTGAAGGCAGTGAGGTCCCCCCTAAACCTGTGGGATTGTCTCTTTTAAGCCTAGTGGGATAGCAAAACTGACCAATCCCCTTGGTGAGTCACAGGCACCTTATTTGCACAGTCACTGTCTAATCTTTGGCAAGAGTTTTACATACCTTATTTGCATAGTCCTGGCCAATCATTTTGTGGAAATTAAGAGACCATGGCCAGAAAGGCCATTTAAAAACAGAAACCCATTGCCCTCCAGGGTGAAACAAAAGATCAAATTAACACAATGGCCCAATTATCCACATACAAGAAACTGAATGAGTGATAGAAACTGTAATAATTTCCCATATGAATACAGTTCAGAAACTGTGCATTCCCCAGGCCATATAAATACAACTAGTTCGGTTGATTCTGAATATCTGGAATACATTTGGCCATGGGTAACGTGGAACAAAGCACTTGGCATCCGCCTTAAGTGTGTGTGTCTTTACGACTTAGGGAGGAATCCCACATCGAATTCCACAGCTAAAAGCAAAAACAATTTTTAATATACTGAAAAACTATTGTCCTGCTAGAAGGAGGGAGGGGACAGGAGAGCAGGTAATAGGGAACCCAAGGTTGAGAAGGGAGAGTGTTGACATGTCGTGGGGTTGTTAACCAATGTCATAAAACAATATATGTACTAACTGTTTAATGAGAAACTATTTGGTCTATAAACTTTCATCTAAAATACAATTAAAAAAATTAAAAAAGAAAAAAGAAAAACCACTGTCCTGTGTGGTGGTCAAGAAAGTTTGTCCAATACACAATGGAATGTAGAATGCACATGCATTTAGAGACTTGAATGATTTTACTTTCTTAACAGGGCACAGATGCTCTTAATAGTCCAGATATTAAAAATCAAACTGAATATAAGTGGCCACAAAATATTGAAGTTAATGTTCCTATAAAAATTGTTCTGGACATTGATGTAGAAAGAGCCCTTTTACCAATATGGTTATCCACAGTAGATTCTTTATTGTTACCAACTACCTCTTTGTATTTTCTGTTATTAAAAAAATCCTGAATCAAGTGGTCTAATAATATATCTTTAAATTTCTTTCCACCTAAGTATTATTCATGATGGCCAGTCTAAGATGGTAGAAAGTAGAACGTTGAGACAAATGACCCAACTGATAAGGGAAAAAATATATATATTTTTTAGTCACAGTCACTTTACCTTCAAAATTTTTGGTTGCCCCACAAAAGGTGATTTTCCTTATGCAGGGATGAATTTTTAAATATGCTAAAATTTGCTTTAATTTTTAGAAAAGTAAAATCAACACACACCTTTGAAAAGGGAGCCAAATATTCTATAATTGAATTTAACTTTTATTTATAAATTAATTTATTGATATGTCAACCAACAATATTTGTACAACCTAGGGCACATAATGGAGCCCTGGTAGCGCAGTGATTAAGAGCTCAGCTGCTAACCAAATGGTTGGCAGTTCAAATCCACCAGCCACTCCTTGGGAACTTACGGGGCAGTTCTACTTTGTCCTATGAGGTTGCTATGTATAAGTCGGAATCGACTCGATGGCAATAGGTTTGGTTTGGGTTAAGGCTCATAACAGTGATTGAATCTTTAGTACAGATGATCACTTCACTATGGCAAAATAATCTATGATGGAAGAACTTCAAATATAGCTTTGTAGGTAGAAACAACCAAAATGTCCATCAACAGATGAATGGATAAATAAAATGCCGTACATACATACAATGGAATACTATTCGACCATAAAGAGAAATGAAGTTTTGATCCATGCCACAACATGGATGAACCTTGAAAACATTATGCTGAGTGAAATTAGTCCATCACAAAAGGATAGATATTATATGATTTCATTAACCATATCTAGAATAGGCGAAAGTATAGAGATTAGAGTTTAATAGTAGCACTAGGGGTGAGAAAGGTGGAGAGAAGGGGGGAATCATTGTTTAGTTAACAGATTTTGTTTACAGGGATGGATAATTTGGCAACGGATATTGGTGGTGGTTGCACAACATGCTTGATTTAATTGGTTTTATTGAATTATACACATGAAAATTGTTGACTTCGCAAATGTTTTCTTACCTCTATTTTTATGACAATAAAAACTAAAAAAAGAAAAAAATAGCTTTGTAAAACGGTATATACCTGGGAAAATGTTTAATTTAGCAACCAAAACCAAAAAACCCATTGCCTTTGAGTCAATTCCAACTCATAGTGACCCTTACAGGACAGAGTAAAACTGCACCATAGGGTTTCCAAAGAGTGGCTGGTAGATTTGAACTGCTGACCTTTTGGTTAGCAGTCAAGCTCTTAACCACTGCACCACTAGGGCTCCATAATTTAGCACCAGAGACCATTATTATTTGCACACAAATTTTCTATTATAAAATAACCAACTAGACTAAACCTAAGGAGCCCCAGTGGCACCATGTTTAAAGCACTTGGCTGCTAACTGAAAGGTCAGTGGTTTGAATTCACTAGCTACTCTGCAGGAGAAGGATGTGGCAGTCTGCTTCCATAAGCTTTACAGCCTTGGAAACCCTATGGGGTGGTTCTACTCTGTCCCATAGGGTCACTATCAGTTGGAATCGACCCCACAGCAATGGGTTTGGTTTGTTTTTTTTGTACGAAGCCTTAGAAGAAGCTATTAATTAAGGAATGCTTATTTATCTTTCACTAGTGTCTCCCAAAACAAAACAAAACAAACAAACAAAAAAACATTGCTGTCAAGTCGATGCTGACCCATAGCGACCCTACAGGACAGAGCAGAACTTCCCCCATAGAGTTTCCAATGAGCGACTGATGGATTTGAACTGCTGACCTTTTGGTTAGCAGCCACAGCTCTTAACCACTGTGCCGCCAGGGCTCACTAGTGTCTAGGGCTTTACAAAATAATTTATTTCTGTGTTCTTTATAACTAGGGAGCAACTTGTGCATTTAGAAGGTGACTAAATTGACAAAAATATAATTTTCTTTTCAGGAACATATTTTCTTTTAAGTGAGATTCACCAGAATGTGCATAAACAAATTTGTTCCATGAAAGTCAGCTGAGGAGTATTTTGAATTGTGGTTTCACTGTTAAACAAAACGTTGTTCATTATCTTGCTGACATAAAACCCTGAGGGAGAAATGCATTCTGAAATACAGACATCATAAGGATTGTAGGGTTGGCTGCAATGTCATGTGGCTGAGGTTACAAAAGAAAGAGGAAGTTACATAATTCAACAGAGGAAGTGATTTGCAAATGATCAACTCCTCCGGGTGTTTTATAGTGAAATAAAATCTTTAGAAATA
The DNA here is from genome assembly GCF_000243295.1 of Trichechus manatus latirostris. Taxonomy (NCBI): domain Eukaryota; kingdom Metazoa; phylum Chordata; class Mammalia; order Sirenia; family Trichechidae; genus Trichechus; species Trichechus manatus. The sequence continues at coordinate 20,524,480 of NW_004443954.1, read as the reverse complement.
ATAATGCTAATTATGATGGTATTTTAATATTCATGTTTCAGGTACCTTAAAAAGATGACATTCTCAACTCTGAAAATTGAATAAAAATTTATGGTAATTACTCTCATCTTTACTCCTACCCGTAAGGAATATTTTAAACCTGGAAGCTATCTAAGAGGGTTCTTTGTCAAGGTTGCACAAATGGTTAAGCATTCGCTGGTAACCAAAAGACTGGAAATTTGAATCCACTTAGAGGCATCTCAGAAGAAAGGCCTGGCGATTTACTTGGAAAAACTGGCCATTGAAAACCCTATGGAGCACAGGTCTACTCTGACACACTTAGGTCTTCATGCATCGGAGTCAACTCCACCACTCGAGGGCAAATTGTTTGCTTCTGTTTTTTTTTTGTTTGTTTGTTTGTTTTACTTCAAGCGCAACATGGAATATTAAAGAGATTTTTACATGCAGTAAGTTCTTTGGTTAGTTGTACCCTGCCATGGTAATTGTTAAACAGTAAACCAGTTGCCATCCAGTTGATTCCGACTCATGGTGATCCCATGTGTGTCAGAGTAGAACTGTGCTCCGTAGGTTTTTCAACGGCCGATTTTTCAGAAGTAGATCACCAGGCTTTTCTTCTGAGATGATTCTGGGTAGACTTGAACTTCCAACTTTTCAGTTAGCAGCCGAGTTTGTTAGCCATTTTCACCACCCAGGGACTCCGTGGTAATTGTTAGACAGACTATATTCATATTTGTGGATATGCTTTTGTAGCAGACCACTGAAAGTCTTGAGGTAAGTAACATGTTCTCAAAAATAACTACATTAGTATTAGTACCTAACCTATTATCATAGTTAGGGCTTAAGCTGATATGTTTACCTTATTACGTCTATGTAAATATTATTTAAAGACGAACCATACAGAGTGCTATGACTACTATCTCCCTTGTTTTTTCCCCAATGCTTTGTACTCTAAGTTCTTATCATTAATTCATCCCCCCTCTACCAGTGCATGAATTCCTCACTATGATCAAACACATGACTTTTCTTGGAGACATTCCTCCTAGAGCGCTCTCTCATCCAATTCCAGTCAGGATGGTTGCTTGTTAAGCTTCTTGCATAGTTGTCATCCCGGGATCTCCTTTCACCATCATCCTGCAACTCTTTTTGCCTCTTGCTTACACTGAAGTCCCTGTGTTGTGGGAACCTCCCTGTCATGGTTTGAATTATGCCCCCCAAACACGTGTATATCAGTTTGGCTGGGCCATGATTCCTGGTTCTGTGTGATTTCCCTATGTGTTGTAAATCCTGGATCTATGATGTTAATGAGGGAGGATGGGTGCCAGTTGTGTTAGTAAGGCAGGACCTGATCTACAAGACTGGATTCTGTCCTGAGGCAATCTCTTCAGATATAAAAGACAGAAGTGAACAGTGAGACAGGGGGACCTCATACCATCAAGAAAGCAGTGCCGGAAGCAGAGCGCGTCCTTTGGACCGGGGTCCCCTGCGCTGAGAAGCTCCTGATGAGAAGGCCGAGAGAGAGAAAGCCTTCCCCTGGAACTGACACCTTGAATTTGGACTTTTAGCCTACTTTGACTGTGAAGAAATAAACTTCTCTTCGTTAAAACCATCCACTTGTGGTATTTCTGTCATGGCAGCACTAGATGACTATGACACTCCCCATCCCCGTTTTCCTTTTTCTTGCTTCTTATTTTGGTGGAGAAACGCTCCATTAAACTCCTGAGCAACAGTTTATGAGAGGTTGTTTTCACTTCCTAGTGCTGCAACAGAAATACCACGAGTAGGTGGCTTTAAAGAACGGAAATGTATTTTCTCATATTTCTGGGGACTAAAAGTTTCAGCTGTGTGGATTCCTTCCTTGTAGGTGGGCTCAGGCAATCCTCATTTGGTGTCTGTCTCCACCAAGACACCTCCCTTTCCATGTGCATTTCTCTCTGCTCTTTTTATAACTCAGAAGTAATAAGATTTAGGACCCATCCTATTTAGGTATGATCTAATTAACAAAAAAGAGAAAATCCTATTTTCAAATAAGATTACACCCACAGGTATAGCGGTTAGGATTCCAGCATATGTTTTAGGGGAATACAATTTAACCCACAACATATTTAGGGGGAAACAATTTAATCCATAATAGAGGTAGATGTTTGATCCCTTGTATGTATGAAAATGTCTTTATTCTATCCTTACACCTCAATACTATACTTTGGCTCAGTATACACTTTCATGTTAGAAATCATTTTTCTCTATAATTTTGAAGGTATTGCTCATTGTCTTCTAGCTTCAAGTATTTCTGTTCAGAAATTCAATGTCATTCTGAATTCTGATCCTTAGCATATGAGCTTTTTTTTTTTAAACCTTATTAACTGTAAGGATCTACACTTTATCTCTAATGTCCTAAAATTTCACAATGATGTGCTTTTGTGTGAGTCTTTTTTTTTTATTGCTGTATGTCTTAGTCATCTAGTGCTGCCATAACAGAAACACCACAAGTGGATGGTTTTAATGAAGAGAAGTTTATTTCCTCACAATCAAAGTAGGCTAAAAGTCCAAATTCAGGGCATCAGCTCCAGGGGAAGGCTTTTTCTCTCTGTCAGCCTTCTCTTCAGTGTTCCCCCAGACTAGGAGCGTCTCTGCGCAGGGACCCCGGTCCAAAGGACGCACTCTGCTCCCGGCACTGCTTTCTTGATGGTATGAGGTCCCCCTGTCTCACCGCTTACTTCTGTCTTTTATATCTCAAGAGATTGCCTCAGGACAGAATCCAGTCTTGTAGATCAGGTCCTGCCTTACTAACACAACTGGCACCCATCCTCCCTCATTAACATCATAGAAGCAGGTTTACAACATACAGGAAAATCACACAGTACCAGGAATCATGGCCTAGCCAAATTGATACACACATTTTGGGGGGGACATAATTCAAACCATGACACTGTACTTTAAGTTAAAGTTTACAATTCAAGTTAGTCTCTCATACAAAAAATTGTACATACATTGTTATATGACCCTAATTCTTCCTATACTGTGACAGCACATTCCTCCTTTCCACCCCTGATTTCCTGTGTCCATTCAACTAGCTCCTGACTCTCTCTGCCTTCTCATCTCACCTCTGGACAGGAGCTGCCCATTTAGTTTCATGTATCTACTTGAGCTAAGAAACACACTCTTCACGAGTATCATTTTTTGTCCCATAGTCTAGTCTAATCTTTGTCTGAAGAGTTGGCCTCAGGAATGGTTTTAGTTCTGGGTTGACAGATAGTCCTGGGGCCATGCTTTCTGGGGATCCTCCAGTCTCAGTCAGACCATTAAGTCTGGTCTTTTTACTAGAATTTGAGTTCTGCACCCCACTTTTCTCATGCTCTATCAGGGACTCTCTGTTGTGTTCGCTGTCAGAGCGGTCATTGGTGGTAGCTGGGCACCATCTAGTTCTTCTGGTCTCAGGCTGATGGAGTCTCTGATTTATGTGGCCCTTTCTGTCTCTTGGGTTACTATTTTCCTCGTGTCTTTGGTGTTCGTCATTCCCCTTTGCCCCAGGTGGGTTCAGACCAATTGATGCATCTTAGACGGCCGCTCACTAGCTTTTAAGACCCCAGACACCACTCACCAAAGTGGGATGCAGAACATTTTCTTAATAAACTTTGTTATGCCAATTCACCTAGTTGTCCCCTGAAAGCTTGGTCTCCAGACCCACACCCCTGCTACTCTGCACCTTGAAGTGTTTGGTTGTATTCAGGAAACTTGTTAGCTTTGGTTTAGTCCAGTTGTGCTGACTTCCCCTGTAGTGTGTACTGTCCTTCCTTCACCTAAAATAATTCTTGTCTACCACCTAGTGAATAACCCTCTCCTTCCCTCCCCACCCTCGTAACCATCAAAGAATGTCTTCTGTGTTTAAATCTTTTCTTGAGTTCTTATAATAGTGGTCTGATACAATATTTGTCCTTTTGTGACTAAGCAGATTCACTCAGCATAATGTCTTCCATATTCCTCCATATTATGTTTCATGGCTTCATCATTGTTCTTTATCCTTGTGTAGTATTCCATTGTGTGAATATACCATAATTCGTTTATCCATTCATCCGTTGATGGGCACCTAGGTTGTTTCCGTCTTTTTGCTATCCTTAACAGTGCTGCAGTGAACATGGGTGTGCACATATCTATTCGTGTGATGGCTCTTATTTCTCCAGGATACATTCCAAGGAGCGGGATAGCTGGATCTGTGGTACTTCTATTTCTAGCTTTTTAAGGAAGCGCCAAATCAATTTCCAGAGTGGTTGTACCATTTTACTTTCCCACCAACACTATTTAAGTGTTCCAGTCTCTCCACAACCTCTCCAACATCTATTATTTTGTGTTTTTTGGATTAACGCTAGCCATGTTGGGGTGAGATGGTATCTCATTGTAGTTTGGATTTGCATTTCTCTAATGGCTAATGATCATGAACATTTCTTCATGTGTCTGTTAGCTGCCTAAATGTCTTCTTTGATGAAGTGCCTGTTCATATCCTTTGCTCATTTTTCAATTGGGTTATTTATTTTCCTGTTGTTGAGGTCTTGCAGTATCTTGTAGATTTTAGAGATTAGACGCTGATTGGATTTGTCTTAGCCAAAAATTTTTTCACAGTCTGTAGGTTGTCTTATTAATCTTTTGGTGAAGTCTTTTGATGAGCATAAGTGTTTGATTTTTAGGAGCTCCCAGTTATCTAGTTTCTCTTTTAGTGTTTGTGCATTGTTCCTTATGGTTCGTATTCTGTTTATGCCATGTATTAGGGCTCCTAGTATTGTCCCTATTTTTTCTTCATTCCATGATCTTTATTGCTTTTGATTTTATATTTAGGTCTTTGATCCATTTTGAATTAGTTTTTGTGCATGGTGTGAGGTATGGGTATTGTTTCAGTTTTTTGCAGATGGATATCCAGTTAGGCCAGCACCATTTGTTAAATAGACTGTCTTTTCTCCAGTTAATGGAAT
>NW_004443954.1:20515575-20518147 GCF_000243295.1 Trichechus manatus latirostris | reverse complement strand
TGGGAGTTTTTTAATTACCTTTCAATGTCTTCTTTTGTATAGGTTTATTTAGTTGTTCTACCTCTGTTTGTGTTAGTTAAGGTAGGTAGTGAGTTTCTAGAAATTTGTCCATTTCCTCTAGGTTTTCAAATTTGTTATAATACAATTTTTCATAGTATTCTGTTACGATTCTTCTAATTTCAGTTGGGTCTGTTGTGATATCACCCATCTCATTTCTTATACGGGTTATTTGCTTCTTCTCCTGTTTTTCTTTTGTCTGTTTGGTCAAGAGTTTATCACTTTTGTTTATCAGTTTTCAAAGAACCAGCTTTTGGTCTTGCTAACTCCTTCCATTGTTTTTCTCTTCTCTATTTCGTTTAATTCTCCTCTAATTATTATTTCCTTTCTTCTGGCATCCGAGGGCTTCTTTTGCTGCTCTCTTTCTACTTGTTCCAGTTGTAAGGTTAATGTTTTGATTATGGCCCTTTCTTCTTTTTGGATGCGTGCATTTATTGCTATAAACCGACCTCAGAGCAGTGCTTTTTGTGTCCCAAAGGTTCTGGTAGGACGTGTTTTCGTTCTCGTTTGATTCTATGAATTTTTTTTTTATTCCATCCTTAATTTCTTCTATAACCCAGTAGTTTTTGAGCAAGGTTTTATTCAGTTTCCATGTGTTTGATTTTTTTTCCTTGCTTTTTCTGTTATTTATTTCTACTTTTATGGTTTTATGGTCAGAAAAGATGCTTTGTAATATTTCGATGTTTAGATTTTGTTAAGGCTTGCTTTATGGCCTAATATGCGGTCTGTTCTGGAGAATGTTCCATGTGCATTGGAAAAGAAAGTATACTTGGCTGCTGTTGGGTGGAGTGTTCCGTATATGTATGTGCGATCATGTTGGTTGGTTGTGGCATTTAGATCTTCCGTGTCTTTATTGAACTTCTTTCTGGATGTTCTGTCTTTCACCAAAAATGGTGTTTTGAAGTCTCCTACTATTATTGTGGAGCTGTCTATCTCTTTTTTCAATGCTGTTAGAGTTTGCTTTATGCATTTTGGAGCCCTGTCGTTGGGTGTGTCAATATTTATTATAGTTATGTCCTGGTGTATTGACCCTTTAATCATTATATAGTGTCTTTCCTTATCCTTTGTGGTGGATTTTACTTTAAAGTCTATTTTGTCAGACATTAATATTGCCCCTCCTATTCTTTTTTGAGTGTTGTTTGCTTGATATATATTTTTTCCATCCTGTGAGTTTTAGTTTGTTTCTGTCTTTAAGTCTAAGGTGTGTCTCTTCTAGGCAGCACATAGACGGATTGTGTTTAATCCATTCTGCCATGCTCTGTCTCTTCATTGGTGCATTTAGTCCATTTACATTCAGTGTAATTATTGATAGGTATGAGTTTAGTGCTGTCATTTCGATGTTTTTTTTTTGTGTGTGTGTTGTTCACAGTTTCGTTTTTCCACTTAATTTTATGTGCTGAGTTTTGCTTTATGTATTTTCATTGTTGTTGATTTTGTATCTGCTGAGTTATTATATTTTTGTTGTTTTTTATTTTCACTTGTAGGATTCTTAGTTTCCTTTGTGGTTACCTTAATATTTACCCCTATTTTTCTAAGTTTAAACCAGTCTTTTATTTCTTTATATCGCCTTGACTTCCTCTCCATATGAAAAATCTGTCTACATTTTTCAGTCCCTCTTTTTTGTTTTAATATTGTCATCTTTTACATACTGACATCTATGTTTCCCTATTTTCAGTGTTTTAGCTTTGATTTATTTTTCTTCTCTATCTGGGGTTATATCTGGTTGCTCTGTCCTGTGTTCTAGTCTTGGGTTGTTATCTGATGTTGTAGATTTTCTAACCGGAGGACTCCCTTTAGTATTTCTTGTAATTTTCGTTTGGTTTTTGCAAATTCCCTTGGCTTCTGTTTATCTGGAAATGCCCTAATTTCACCATCATATTTGAGACATAGTTTTGCTGGATATACAATTCTTGGCTGGCAGTTTTGTTCCTTCAAGGCTTTATATATGTCATCCCGTTGCCTTCTTGCCTGCATGGTTTCTGCTGAGTAGTCCGAGCTTATTCTTATGGACTCTCCTTTGTAGATGACTCTTCATTTATCCCTAGCTGCTCTTAAAATTCTCTCTTTATCTTTGGTTTTGGCAAGTTTGATTATAATATGTCTTGGTAACTTTCTTTTGTGATCTATCTTATGTGGAGTTCGATAAGCATCTTGGATACATATCTTCTCATCTTTCACGATATCAGGGAAGTTTTCTGCCAAAAAATCTTCAATAATTCTCTCTGTATTTTCTGTTATCCCCCCCCGCCCCCGTTCTGGTACTCCAGTCACTCATAGGTTATTCTTCTTGATAGAATTCCACATAATTCTTAGGGTTTCTTCATTTTTTTTAATCCTTTTATCTGAATTTTCCTCAAATAAGTTGGTGTCCAGTGCTTTATCTTCAATCTCACTAATTCTGACTTCCATTGCCTCTATTCTGCTCCTATGACTTTCTATTGAGTTGTCTAATTCTGAAATTTTATTGTTAATTTTCTGGATTTCTGATTGCTGTCTCTCTATGGATTCTTGCAGC
>NW_004443954.1:20506006-20515221 GCF_000243295.1 Trichechus manatus latirostris | reverse complement strand
CCCCTGAAGCTCCAATGTCCTGCCACCAGGTGGCCAGACCTGCCACTAAGTATGTGAGCCCAGGAGTCTGCCCACTCCTCCTGTATGGATTCAGCTCAGGTGTCCAAGTAGTGGCCACCAAGTGTGTGGTATATGCTCTCACCTACAGTTCTACACAGGCATAGGTGATTGGTATAGGCACAGGCATCCGGCTGCAGCAGGGGGTCACATGCCGAGCAAGGCAGGGGGCCGACAGCCACCTCCAAGTGTCCGAGAGGTAAGTGTGTCCCTTTTCCCTAGGGTGCTTAGGTGGATGGGTTTTGCAGCTGGACTATGAGCACCCAGTGCACTTGGCTGTAAGGACTGGGGGGCTCACTTATTCTTGGGCACCTGTCGCAGGTGGCTAGGTGGTGTGGATGGAGGCACCAGTCCTCAGGTCCCTGATATGTGTAGGTGATGACCCTGATTAATAGGCAGAGCAGTGTCAAATGTCAGGAACCTGCCACTTCACAGCTGAAACAGCTAAAGTTAGACTTCAGGCATATACCTTGTTGTACTGTGGTATTGAGGGCGTACACTGTTGAAATGGGCCCACACAAGTCTATGCAGGGCAAAAGACACTCAATGTCAGTGGACCCCTCATGGCTGTGATGCTGGAAGCTATGCCACCGGTATTCAGATAACAGCAGAGTTACCCATGGCAGACAGGGTTCAGCTGAGCTTCCAGACTAAGACGAGGAAGAAGGAGCCAGCAGTCTACTTCTGAAAAGAATTAGCCAGTGAAAATCTTATGAATAGCAGCAGAATATTGCCTGATGTAGTGCCAGAAGATTAGTCCCCCAGGTTGGAAGGCACTCAAAAGACGACTGGGGAAGAGCTGCCTCCTCAAAGTAGAGTCGACCTTAATAACACAGATAAGAGTCAAGCTTTTGGGACCTTCATTTGCTGATGTGGCATGACTCAAAATGAGAAGTGTCTTAGTCATCTAGTGCTGTTACAACAGAAATACCACAAGTGGATGGTTTTAATGAAAAGAAGTTTATTTCCTCATAGTCAAAGTAGGCTAAAAGTCCAAAATCAGGGCGTCAGCTCCAGGGGAAGTCTTTTTCTCTCTGTAGGCCTTCTTCTCTTCAGTATTCCCCCAGACTAGCAGCATCTCTGTGCAGGGACCCCGGTCCAAAGGATGCGCTCTGCTCCCAGCACAGCTTTCTTGATGGTATGAGGTCCCCCTGTCTCACTGCTCACTTCTGTCTTTTATATCTCAAGAGATCGCCTCAGGACACAATCCAGTCTTGTAGATCAGGTCCTGCCTTACTAACACAACTGCCACCCATCCTCACTCGCTAACATCGTAGAGGCAGGATTTACAACATATAGGAAAATCACACAGTACCAGGAATCACGGCGCAGCCAAACTGATATACACATTTTTGGGGGGACATAATTCAAACCATGACATTCCACCCTTTGGCCCCCCAAAAATCACATCCTTGCCACATGGAAAACATATTCACCCCATGATATCATAGCAAAAGTCTTAACTCCAAGTCCAAAATCCAAAAATTTCTCTTCATCTGTGAAATCTAGAACACAAGTTATCTGCTTCCAAAGGTACAATGGCAGAACAGGCACAAGCTAGACATTTCCATTACAAATGGGAGAAATTGCAGGGAAAGAAGGCATAACAGGCACCAAGCAAGTTAGCAGAACACATTACATTAGCCCTCAAGACTTTGAAAATAATCTTCTGTTCTCTGAGACAATTTACACAATGGCCCTGCCCTCCAGACTCTAGGTATTGGCCAGTCTCTGGCCCTGGGCTTCAGCTCCGCCTTTCAAGCCCACTGGGACAGCAACTCTGCTCCCTTAGCTTTAGGCGCACCATTCTCCTAGTCCATGGGAGTGACAACTCCACCCTTAGAAACACCAGAGGCCATGGCTCCACCCTTTGAAACCCCTGAGGTGATGGCCATACCTTTTGAGGCTGAAGCAGCTAGGCTTCTTGCGTCCCTTGTCTCTTCAGCTTCTGCTTCCTATGGCCTCTCGGCCCTCGGGCCTCATGCCTGCATCTGCCCTGCTGGGGCAAGTGTTCCAAAGCTCTGTAGCTCCACCGGTGTAAGTGCCCAGAGGCACCCCACTCCACCAGAAAGCCTCGTGCACACAGACGCTCAGCTCTCTCGCTCCTTGGGTCGGCTCCAGCGTCATCTTGCATTGGTCTCCTGGTTCTGCTCCTGTTGGTTCTCTGCCGCTGCCGCTGCCGCTTCCCTCCTGCTGTAGGTCCTCTGCTGCAGGTCCTCTGCTGCTGCTGGTCCTCTGTCACTGCTGCATGTCTATCCATTCACAGTTTTAAAACCGCCTCCACATTTTAGGTGTCTGTTAGACCAGCACCACACTCCCGGTACCAAATTCTGTCTTAGTCATCTAGTGCTGCTACAACAGAAATACCACAAGTGGATGGTTTTAATGAAGAGAAGTTTATTTCCTCATAGTCAAAGTAGGCTAAAAGTCCCAATTCAGGGCGTCAGCTCCAGGGGAAGGCTTTTTCTCTCTGTCGGCCTTCTTCTCTTCAGTGTTCCCCCGGACTAGGAGCGTCTCTGCGCAGGGACCCCGGTCCAAAGGACGCACTCTGTTCCTGGCACTGCTTGATGGTATGAGGTCCCCAACTCTCTGCTTGCTTCCCTTTCCTTTTATCTCTTGAGAGATAAAAGGTGGTGCAGGCCACACCTCAGGGAAGCTCCCTTTACAATGGATCAGGGATGTGACCTGGGTAAAGGTGGTGTTACAATCCCACCCTAATCCTCTCTAACATAAAATTACAATCACAAAATGTATGCTGAGCAAAAAATTCCAGAAGCTGGACTATATGAAGAAGAATGTGGCATCAGGATTGGAGGAAGACTCATTAACGGCCTACATTATGCAGATGACACAACCTTGCTTGCTGAAAATGAAGAGGACTTGAAGCACTTACTGAAAAAGATCAAAGATCACAGCCTTCAGTATGGATTACACCTCAAAATAAAGAAAATAAAAATCCTCACAACTGGACCAATAAGCAACATCATGATAAACGGAGGAAAGATTGAAGTAGTCAAGGATTTCATTTTACTCGGATCCACAATCAACACCCATGGAAGCAGCAGTCAAGAAAGAAATCAAAAGACACATTGCATTGGGCAAATCTGCTGCAAAAGACCTCTTTAAAGTGTTGAAAAGCAAAGATGTCACCTTGAAAATTAAGGTGTGCCTGACCTAAGCCATGGTATTTTCAATCGCATAACATGCATGCGAAAGCTGGACAATGAATAAGAAAGACTGAAGAAGAGTTGACACCTTTGAATTGTGGTGTTGGCGAAGAATATTGAATATACCATGGACTGCCAAAAGAACGAACAAATTTGTCTTGGAAGTAGTACAACCAGAATGCTCCTTAGAGGCAAGGATGGTGAGACTACGTCTTACATACTTTGGACATGTTGTCAAGAGGGATCAGTCCCTGGAGAAGGATGTTATGCTTGGTAAAATACAGGGTCAGCGAAAAAGAGGAAGACCCTCAACGAGATGGACTGACACAGTGGCTGCAACAATGGGCTCAAGATAACAAAACTTTGGGCATGGCACAGGACTCGGCAGTGTTTCGTTCTGTTATACATAGGGTCACTATTAGTCAGAACCGACTCGACGGCACTAACAACAAACATAAGGTTTTGAATGTTCCTTGAAAATATCCTTCTGTTCCTCTTTTATGAATGCACTAGTTTGTTTTTCTCTGAAAAAATTAATGATAGTTTTTTTACATTGGTTCTTCTCTCTGTTTCATTCCATTTCCTTTTTTCTCCTTTTTTCTGTTTGTTTTGATTTCTGTCTTTCATGCTAGAGGCCTCCTTCAAATTTCTGGGAATCTTTGAATATCTGAGGCATCTGAGAAGAAAGGCCTGGCAATCTGCTTCCAAAGTCTCACAGCCTTGAAAACTCTGTGGAGTGCAGTTCTGCTCTACAACACATGGGGTCGCCATGAGTCAGAATCAACTAGATGGCAACTGTCTTTTTTTTTTTAGGCTAACTGTCAGTACCCTCAGGTCTTTCCTTTTGAGAAGCTCAGTTTCTTCAGAGAGGTATCATTCAATCTCCTGCCTGCAAGGGAGCAGGTGATGGCTAGAAGCCTATTGTTGGCATTCTTGAAGCCAATGGGTAGGTAGAAAAAAAATGGCTCGGGGGCTTCACTATTCAGTAGATAGATTTTTTACTTACTCTTCCTTCACTCACTAGGGACTAAACCTTTAGTTTTCTGCAGATACAGGGAAGGGTAGGTTGCCCAGATGTGCTGGGTAAGAAGAAGATAGGGAAAGGTCTACTGCTTCCTATACAGACTTTCAGACAATCACCCTTTTTTCAACCCCACTGGTAACCCCCTCTTCCACTCTGAGAGATTCTTGAGCTTTAGGGGATTCAAGGATGACAATGGTTTTGCTTTTTGAGCTCTCCTAAGTGTTTGGCTGTTAACCAAAAGGTCAGCAGTTCGAATCCACCAGCTGCTCCTTGGAAACCCTATGGGGCAGTTCTACTCCATCCTATAGGGTCGCTATGAGTCAGAATCAACTCCATGGCAATAGGTTTGTTTGTTTGTTTGTTTACTACTGAATTGGATCTCAGCTTTCAAAAGTCAGCCATCTCAAGTGTGATCGCTAAGGTTGTGTGTCAACTTGGCTAGGCCATGATTCTCAGTGGTTTGGCAGTTATGATGTAGTTTGACAGTCCTATAATGATATAATCACTTCCATGATGAGATCTAACATAATATGATCACCTCCATGATGGGATCTGTTGTGAGCAGCCAATCAGTTGAAAGGGAGTTTCCTTGAGAATGTGGCCTGCCTCCAATATAGGTGGACTTTCTGGCAAGGCTTTTGGGCTGTGCTCACTCTAGATCCTGCAGCTCGCTCCTGTTCATCTAACCTCCGGTTCTTAAGACTTGAGCTCGCAGCTTATTTGCTGATCTTGAGATTAATCAGCCTCCACAGCCTGTGAGCCAGGGGCCTGTTGTCTGACCTGCCAATCTTGGGTTCGCCAGCCCCTGCAGCTACATGAGTCAGGAGAAGCCTCCAGTCTGACCTATGGACTTGGGACTTTACAGCCTCTACAAGTGAGTGAGCCATCTCCTTGATATAAATGTCTCTCTCTCTCTCTCTATAGATGTTTCCCTGGTTTTGCTTCTCTAGAGAACCCAGCCTAAAACATCAGGTAATTATCACTTATTCATCTGTTTTCCAGCTTCCAAAACATTGCTGTTGTCTTCTCTCCTGGGGGCTCATGTTTTTCCCCCAATCCTTTTATAGTCATTTGGTGTTAAATATGTGTGTCCAATTTGATATGTTTAAATGGAAGTTTGAACATAGTTATTCAAATAAACTTACCTAGCACTAGTGCAGTCACTTCCTATTGATGCTGTAACAAATCACCACAAACTCAGTGGCTTAAAACAACACATATTTATTCTCTTACAGTTCTGGAGGTCAGAAGTCTGAAATGGATCTCATTGGGCTGAAATCAAGGTGTCTGCATAGCTGGTTCCTTCTTGAGGCTTCAGGGGGAGAATCTATTCCTTGCCTCTTCCAACTTCTAGAGGCTGCTGGCCTCCCTTGGCTTGTGACCACATCACTCCAATCTCTGCTTCCATCCTTATATCTACTACCACCAGCCTTTAGCCTCCTGCTCCCCTCTTATAAGAACCCTTCTGATTACACTGAGCCTACCTCGATAATGCAGTATAGTCTCCCCAACTCAAAAAGTTTAATCACATTATTAGAGTCCTTTTTACCATGTAAGCTATTGGTTGGAATTGACTCCATGGCATTGAGTTTGTTTGTTTTGTTAAGGTAATTTATACGTAAGTTCCGGAGATTAGGACACGGACAGCTTGGTGGGGGGCATTATTCAGCCTACTGCAACTGGTAACTCAGGTGCCACTTCAAATTGAATACATCCGAAACAAATATTCTGCTCTTCTTACCTCCTATATCTGCTCATTTTAGGGTACCCCACCTTAGCAAATGTGCAAGCGCACTTAATCCACATCTCATCAACCATCAAGTGTTACTCTCTCTTTGTCCTAGTATTTCTTGAAGTTGTCTCATTTTCTCCATCTCCATTGTAATGGTCGTATCTGCACCACTGCAATAGTCTCCGACTGGATCTCCCCACATCCAGGGCTTGTCCTCACATCCAATCCATCCTCCAAGCACTCAGAGTGATCTCTTCAGTAGGTTCTGTAAGGGCCTGCCTACTTCTCCAGCTTCATCTTATGCCATTCCTTCTCTTACCCTGCATTCTGGCCACAAGGGCCTTTCACCTCCTGGAAAGAATCAAGTTACAATTCAACTCCAACACCTTTGCAAGTGCTATTCCCTTCACCTTGAACATTTTTCCTCCATTTGTCACTTGGCTAATTTTTACTCATCAGCTTAAAAGCAGCATCTTCAAGGGAGCTTTTCTTGAACTCCTAGACTAATACTGGTTTCCTTGCAGTATCTTTTCATACTCCCCTGAACTTTTTCTTCAAACACCCATCACAACTCTATTTGTGTAATTATTTTTTTAATCTCTGTTTTATCAGCTAGACCGTAGCTTGCTGGAGACTAAGTTTTCCTCTTATTTTCTTGTCAATTATTTTATCCTCTGATTTTTATCAGTTTTAATATAGTGGCAGGAAATAATTAGCTAGAAAAACTGCTTGTAAATTAAAGGTATTTTGTCAAGTATTCACGTTGGAGTAGAGTACCTCTAAGGTAACTATGATTAGATGCTCATGGGTAACCTGTGCCTCAGTTTTCTCCTCCTTAAAATAGGTCTGTTCTTATCTACCTTATAGACTGATGTTAAGGACTTAAAAACAAAAAACAAAAAACCACCAAACACACTGCCAAGAGTCGATTCCGACTCACAGCGAACCCCATAGGGTTTCCAAGGCTATAAATCTCTACAGAAGCAGACTGCCACATCTTTGGTGGTCTTAAACCATTGACCTTTCCGTTAGCAGTGGAGCACTTTAACCACTGCACTGAAATGTTACCGAGTGGAAACCCTAGGCTCTGCTTGGCGTGACTCAAATTGGCCAATAAACAAGAGACCAAGATGGGAGAGCAGGAAAGGCACTCTTATTTTTTTGTGCAAGGAAAAGGAGTCAGTCGGAGCTGAGGGGAAAAGTTACTTTTAAAGGGTTTACAAGTAGGGAGTTTATACAAGTTATGTGAGCAACATTCTTAATTATACTACACAGGTGCAATGGGGTTTCCATATAACTTCCAAGCAAAGAAAGATTTTAATACAAAGCTGTTGGGGAGGAAGCCAAGCAAAGAAAAAGAGTATTTTGATGTAAAACTGTTTGAGGTTCTGTGTTATTCCCTCCATTTCTTTTTTGGACATTGGTCATTCAGGACCAGTGTCCATTTTGAACTATAGCCTGGTTCAGAATTGTTTGGCATATTCTCAGGGAGGGGCAAATATTGGACCTACACCTTTGTGGCTACTGACCTCCTGTTGGTTTACAACTGACTTTTTACTGAGTATTAAGAGAATAAGATAAGAGTGGCTTTTATGCCCTGTTTATGTGAATGTTTCCCTAAAAGATATTTTGTAAGATTATCTTAGCTATTGTCTTTATACCTCAGGGCCCAGCTGATGTGTCTTTATGAGTCCTTGTGAGTCCAGCTCCAGCTGGGTCACATTCTTTATGCTCAAGGATAGGGAATAATGGCTCCAATATTATCTCCTAGATCATTCCTTTCTTTTGATCAGAGATTCGAGATAACACATTGATGATTAATACCTGGACTTAGTCGAGCACCTAGATGGTGGCCATGGCAGGCTGTTTAAACTCACGGTGCTGCTTTCCACCAGATACGTCTGGTTCCTCACCAGGATCTTAAGTAAGAGCAACATTTCCATCAATCGCATTGTTGAAGTGAGCAGATTCAATGTTCATCAATATTTTAGCCTGAGGCTTTCTTAAGTGTGTAAGACAACAGAAGATAAGTTTTACTATGCCTAATACTATTAGGATATAGACTAAGAGTATTATTATTTCTTGCAATAGTGATTTAGCTCATATATTTATTCTTGATAGTAACTGGACAAATAAATCTGGTGTTTCTAAGGGAGTTACAGTATGTACCCAAGTAGCTTGTTGTCTAATTCTATGTATATCCTGTTTTACTTTTCCTGTGTTATTTATCTGAATACAACAAGAGGTATTTGCTACAGTACAGATTACCCTTTTTTGGGCTAAAAAATCTAAGGTTATTTGGTTATCTCATGTCACCTTGGCTAATGAGGTCAGAGATTGCTTTTGTGTTTTTATCTCATTAGCAACTTCATCTGTTATTTGTTCCATAATGATTGATAAATTTCTTAAAGATTTTTTTTTTTCAATTAATCTATACCATATTAGGAATTAAAGCTACCAACCCCACCTTTAGTATTGGATCAATGGGTGTCTTTTTGACTTTAATTTTACAATGCGTAACAATTTAACATTATCTTTTCAATATTTACTAGCACAATTACTATGCATTCACCACGAAACTAAATAAGAGACTGCCCATGTGAACTCACTGTCAGTTGGAAAGGGGTCATTTAAGATAGTGCAGTTGGATCCACCACACAAAAACATATATTTATAAGGCGCACATAAAGTTTGTCTATAGGAAACAGAAGGTATAGAAAAATTTATACGTGACAATCAAATTTTCATAAGAGAATACATGATTAGCAAGGTACTATAGGATGGACCTCTCCTGTTGGAGGTCTTCAGTTAATCTGTTTAAAACATACTAAGTGTTCTTCCTGAGGGCAAGCTGCCTCTCCTTGGTTTACCTATTAAAGTTATGGGTCACTTTCTCAGAAGCAGAAGTGGCACAAAATTGTTCTTTGAGAGAACTAATAGGAAATCTAATGCTATTCTATTTTGTAAAAATCATAACTCAAATGAATTTCAGAGTATGAGGATGGTGCAGGACTGGGCAGTGTTTCGTTCTGCTGTGCGTAGGGTCACTATGAGTCGGAACTGACACGACAGCACCTAACAACAACAACATTAGGCAAAAACATAAGAGGAAATACTAACATATAAATTTTGACCCAAAGAGAATCCGGCGTTTCTCTTGATTTTGACTACACATTTCATGTAATTTATAATATATTAAATAAACCTTTCTTTTATATAAAAAAATTTTTTTTTT
>NW_004443954.1:20490349-20505906 GCF_000243295.1 Trichechus manatus latirostris | reverse complement strand
GACTCTAGAATTTAATTCTAATGAGAGGCTGAACCTTTGTCTTAGAGGCAGATTACACAAAGAATAAATTAACCCTTTAACTCAGAAATCAAAGATTTTTGTTATTTTAACAGTGAGAACCTCAATTCTTTGTTTTATATATTATTTAATGTTAAAGCTCCTAAAAATCTCATAAATTAAACCATTAAACTTTAGTCAGACAGATAAAAACTTTTAAAACATATCAAAAAATTTCTTTTTAATAAACCTCTATATCTCTTATAGTACATCCTTTTAAAATGGCAAAAATGAACACACTCATTAGCAGACCCAAATATATATATATGTATCCTTTTTTGTGTGCTATAATAAGCAAAAGTGAATAAACTTAAATTTTGACGATATCTATATTTACTTAATTTAATATTTGTAAGTTACCTAAAAGGTCTCAGAAATTATTTTAAGCTTGTATACCATAAAACATAATTGTTGAAACAAAGTTTGTTCAAACATTCCAAGTTTTATTCAAGTTTTACTATTTTTCTTATTTTTCTCAATCTAATTTTAGCCCTTAAAGATTTTGTCAATCAGCTTTGGAAATCACAAAGTCACTGTTCAACTTACCAATTCATTGATATGTATATAACCTTAAGTCTCTGGCTAGGGGTGGAAACATCTTCTAGGCCATTTTAGTTATGCCTCATTGTGATTGCTATTTTTGCTTCTTAGAGTTCCCCCATGATACAGAGAACTTATTTATAGTTCTTTTATGATTTGAGATCTACCTCATTTTTTGTAACTATAGTAAAGCAGCAATTTTTTCTTATTTTCTTTTGTCTTAAAAAGTTTCCATTTATTTGGAAGGATTTTCAAAAGCTTGCCTACAGCTATATGACTTCAGAGACTGAGGGCTGGGGAGGCTTGATCCTGTCCTGCCCTTACTCTCTTGACTCATGGAAGACAAGATTGGGTCATCCCAATTCATTTACATATGTTTAAGTTGACCTAGGCATTTTGAAGGGCTATCTACCCAGTAAATACCAAAGCTCTTTAGCAATTTTGTAAATGAATCCATCAGTTCTTGGCTAGGGAGACTGGGGGCTGGGGAGATCTGATCCTGCCCTGCCCTCACTCTCTCAACTCAATTCACAGAAAAAAAAACAGGTTCTAGATAAAACTTATTAACTTGCCAGAGCCTCAGATGGAGAAATATTAGACCTTTTGACAACACCTGGCGTCAAGCACAAATTCCCCAAAAAAGGAAAAGACAGAACAACACAAACGGAAACTCATTTTCCCAAAGTGGTCACTGAAATTCTAAATTGTTTCTAGTATGTTCAGTTTATAGTGTTTTTAAATATGAACCCTAAACCAGTGTCTCAGTAGCAGGGGGAAATCCAGGCTCATGTATCAAAAATATTAAGCTCTAATGTTCAAGCTTTTGGTTTTCCTTCTTTTGAACTTAATTCATTCCGCTGGCTAGAGACCTAGTCTCTTATTTTAGACCTTAAGTATACTAGCTTCTTCAATTGGAAAGTATTTTGAAGTAGCTACTGATGATTTTAATTTTAACATTGTGATCCTTTATTGGGAAACTATATCATAAAACAGGTACAGAGCTACCACACTTCTCCCTGTGAATTTCATAACACAAGTCAGGAGCTACCACCTCGTCCTGAGAATTTGGCAAAACAGCACTATTTCCCAGGTTTTCTCTAGTGTTCTAGCCTGTCTTCAGACCAGTTTATCCTGTCACAGGAGTCTTTAACGCTTGTGATGAGCACCACCTATCACCCTAATGGCTTTTACTGGTCAACTTGTGTGCCTGAATTTTGTAGCTTATAGTGACCTAGAGCTCTTTGAAAATAGACTTACCTCTTTCATGTTTCAAGCACCCGAATCTGGACACTAAACTGCAGTTCACCAAAAGAGTTAGTAAATGTCACTCTTAACCAAACAATCAAGCAAAAATCTAAGAAAGAGTCTCCTTAATCAAACAACTGATTTTCAAAACAAATATGCAAAACAAAACTTAAGAAAACATGAGAAAGAGAACAAAAAGAGTAAGCAAAGGCTCATTTTCCGAGGGTACTCACCCTACTGGTGTTGAAGGGACATGGAGTTCAAACGTGTGGGTCCAGAAGATAGGACTTCTCTCTGCTGGCTTTTGCTCCACAGTCCAGGTCTCCTCCAGGTCAACTGGATTCGTGGCTTTAGAATCCCTGCAACAACTACACCATTAACTCTTGTAGGGTGAAAACACTACAAAGTTTAGTAAAGCAAAAAGAAAGGTTTTATTTGGCATGTATTTGAAGGGACAAAAGTGGGATGGACAAGCGTGCTGCCAGAGTCATGTCTGCCTGAGTCCCTGTTCCCAGTTCTTAAGGATGCATCTTAGTGGGCTGCATTCTGGGATCACTTGAACATGCCCCATTCTCTGGATACACACACACACTCACACAACCTAATCTGGTGCACCAACCTAACAGGTACCTAGAGCCTTTTATGCCCTCAACTGTCACTTCCTCCCACTTCTTAGGTCTCTTCTAAGGCCTTACCTAGGAATTACCAAATAACCCAGGTGCATTTCATGCCTCCCACTAAAAAGCCACCATTGGTCCGAGGTGGATCGGCTTCCAGAGCTGCTCCAGGGTCTCCAGGAGAAATCTCCTGGTGGCGTCAGACATAGGGCTGGTCTATTGTCTGATCCACCTCAGGAACGGAGTGGATGGCTCCTGGCTGGCTCACCAGAAATGTTATCAGGTGGACAACAGAAAGTCCCTGATGGAACAGGAGAAAAGTGGGGTGCAGAACTCAAATTCTAGTAAAAAGACTAGACCTAATCGTCTGACTGAGACTGGAAGGACCCCGGAAGACATGACCCCCAGACTCTCTGTTAGCCCAAAACTAAAACCATTCCTGAGGCCAACTTTTCAGACAAAGATTAAACTGGACTATGGGACATAAAATGGTACTCGTGAAGAGTGTGCTTCTTAGCTCAAGTAGGTACATGAGACTAAATGGGCAGCTCCTGTCCAGAGGTGAGATGAGAAGGCAGAGAGGGTCAGAAGCTTGTTGAATGGACATGGGGGGGAACTGTGGGGTGGAAAGGAGGAGTGTGCCATCACAGTATAGGGAGAGCAACTAGGGTCACATAACAATGTACGTATAAATTTTTGTATGAGAGACTAACTCGAGTTGTAAGCTTTCATTTAAAGCACAATAAAAAGAGATGTTACCAGGTGGAAACCTCAGGCTCTGCCCAGAGTGACTCGAATTTGTCAATAAACGAGAGACCGAAGTAGGAGCACAGGAAAGACACCTTTATTCCTTTGCGCAAGGAAAAGCAGTCAGAGCTGCTGCCACCAAGACTGCTCTCCCACAGCTAGGGGAAAAGTTACTGTTAAGGGAGTTCATACAAGTTACGTGAGCAACATTCTTAATCATACTAGGCAGGCGCAATGGAGTTTACTTACAACTTCCAAGCAAAGAAGAATTTCAATGCAAAGCTGTGGGGGAGGAAGCCAAGCAAAGAAAAACAGTATTTTGATGCAAACCTGTTTCAGGTTCTGTCTTAACTATGGCTCCATGTTTAGGACCAAATAAGACCATACACATCAAGTTATTAGACCAGTGCCTGGCACATAATAAGCATTATGTTTTTGTATTAGGATAGTTATTACTTTTGCGCAGTACCAGACACGCCCTCATCAGCCAACTGACATTAGCTCAGATGGACAAAGAGTAAGAAACGCCACAGAAAAACGTGTAACAGAAAAAGGCAGGAGTTGGGACGAGGTATGAGTGGAACGCTTCTGCGCCTACGGCTGGAGAGATAACAGCGGTGAGATAGTGGTGGGCAGCAACGGAGGAAGTCATTGGCTGGGCTAGGAAATCTCATGAGGCGGCATGGGTCCTCCGACCTTCTTTCTATTGGAGGGGATGGGAACCAAGAGAGCAGAGAGAAGGACAGTAGCGAACGGATGGCAGGAGACCCTTTGCCCAAGGACCTTGGGCGTCAATGCCAAGAGGGAAGAGAAGGTGCCGCGCAAAACTGCTGGTGGTCAGCGGGCGTAGTGGGTGGGCAGCAAGCGGCCCGCGACGCCCCACCCCCGTCCTCCCCCCGCCTCTTCTTCGCCTCTCTGTCGGCCCGTTACCAAGGGGATGGGTCACCTGACGGCGGCGCCGCCGCGCCTGCGCGGGCGGAAGGCGGGGGGCGGGTCGTGACAAGCTTGAGGGCGGCTGCTCGCAGTTCTCCACTCTACGGGTCTTGGAAGTCTGTTCCTGGACGTGGAGGAGGCGGCACCCAGCGGATCTCTGCGGCCTAGGTGAGCGGCTCTGGGGGAGGGGTGTCTCCGTTCGGCGTTCCAGGCGGAGGACGAGGGAAGGGGGCGCGGGGGCGCCGGGCTACCTAGCGGGAAGCGTCCCGGGGCCCCGGTTTCAGGCGGTGGCGCTTCCTACTTAGCGCCCTCCCGCGCCCCGGGGCCCGGGAGGAGGTTGGCGGGCGCGGCGCTCAGCCTGCCGCGGCCCCGCCGCCTTTTGGGTTGGCCCGGTCCTTCTCGACCCTTTTTGTTCCTTCACGATAAGGTCTCCAGAGATCAGTGAAGAACGAACCGCTGGTTCTCATCCATCACGGGCTTTACATTCCTTGGTTGTACATAATCGCCTCCTGGCTTAGTCGGAACGTCCGGGATTTGGAGGAGGAAGGAGGTGTTTGTTTAGTGGGCGAAGCCTTGGCTTTCGGGAAGGGATGGGAGAGAGGCTGTGCGCTGATTTCTGGAGAAGTTGGAGGAAAGGGAGAAACGTTGCCAGTAGGGTGTGTTCGGAAGGAAATATCCTTTGAGTCTCGTGACTTAGAGCTTTCGTATCAGGATTTCATTGTAATAATAAAGAAGTGAAACATATGGATATGGAAAGTTTCAGTGTTCACCAGAGTGGAATTATTGAATCATGGGGTCTTCTAATGTGCCGATTTTTGAAGGGAATTTCCAGGTTTATCTAGTCTATATATATTATCTGCATGCACAGTTACTGTTATTTTTTCCATTACATAAGTACATTCTTAGTTTGCCATACTCTTAACATGCGCTGCTTCCAAGGAGACAGTTGATTCGAAAGGAAAATTACATTGAAAAACAGCTGCAGTCTTTGTCAGTTAAATTTACCTCAAATGTATGTAAGTGATTGGTTAAAACTTAAATTTGTCCAGTCTTTTTATTTTTCTATTTGAGGTTTAAGAACAAACAGTAAAAAATGTGAGTGCCTCATTTCCTGTTACCAGCTTAGTTCTGTAAGCTTTTGTGCTTTGAATGGTACATAAATATTAGAGATCAAGTGGTTTGTGCCACAGAATAAAAATCAGGAAGTGAATAACTTTTAAAAGGTTCGGGAAGTAATTGTTCCATTATGATCTAAATTTAACTTTGGCAACATTAATTTTTTGTTCTGTTTTGGGCGTTATGAGAAAGGATATAAAAATCATTGACCAAAAGGGGATGATTTTAGTAATAGCTGGCAGTTAAATGTACTGTTTAGTAAAACAGTTCCTTAAAATGAGCGTGACTCAACTTTTTTTTCCTCCTGTTTTTGCCAAACTTAGGTACTTTTCTTTGGGTAGTAAATGCCCAGAGTTTCTTAAAAGAGATTTCCCCATACAACTTTAAAATATTTTTTTAGATCTCCTCGTTCCTGTTGAGTAGATTCCGAATCATAGCAACCCTATAGGACAGAGTAGAACTGCCCTACAGGGTTTCTAAGGAGCCCCTGGTGGACTCCAACTGCTGACCTTTTGGTTAGCAGCTGAGTTGTTAACCACTGCAACCACCAGGGTTCCTTCAGGTGCCTTCAAGTTGACTCCAACTCATGGCAATCCCGTGTGTGTCAGAGTAGAACTGTGCTCCATAAGATTTTCAGTGGCTGATTTTTCTAAAATTGATAGCCAGGCCTTTCTTTTAAGATTTGGCTAGGTGGACTTGTGGCATAGTGGTTAAGAGCTGTGGCTGCTAACCAAAAGGTCAGCAGTTCAAATCCCCCAGGTGCGCCTTGGTAAGCCGTATGGGGGAATTCTACCCTATCCTATAGGGTTGCTATGAGTTGGAATCGACTTGATGGCAGTGGGTTTAGGTGGGCTTGACTCGATAGCCTTTTGATTAGCAGCCAAGTATGTTAATCTTTTGCACCACCCAGGGATTTCCTAGTTATATTAGCATTTATTAATTTCTTTACAAGTGTTGCCAAATTTTTTTTGTGTGTAGGTGTATTTACTTTTTTGAGAAAGAAATACAGTGACATGGTTCAAAATTTAAGCCATAAAAAAGGTTGAAAGTCTCCCTCCGTCTGTGTCTCCTTGTCAACCATTTTCCCTTCTTGCAGACAACCAACTTTTAAAAGTTTCTTGGGTATCTATCCAGGTGTAGTTCATACCTCTATAAGAAAGCATATATAAGTATACTTTCTCCTTCCTTTCAGTATAAATGTTAGCATATTACATACACTACTCTACATCGTGCTGCTGTTTTTCTAGTTTCTTCACACACAAGTATATTGTAGACTAAAAACCTGAAGGGATTACTGGGTAGGAGGGTATCTGCGTTTATAATTTTGATACATACTGATGGAGGCTATATTAGTTTACACTCCCATAGTAATGTTTGAGAGTATTTCTCCCTTACTGTCAGTATATTGTCAAACTTTAGATTTTTGCCAGTCCTATAGGTGAGGAATAAAATCATATGGGTAAAAAGAAATTCTTGTACTCAGAGTAGACTTCAATGTGACCATAATTTCTCAGTGGTTAATCATCAGAATCTCCCTGAATATTTATTAAAAACGCAAGTTCCTAAGCCGTTCCATGAAGTTTCTCATTTAGTAAATCTGTGTCAGCCTGGGAAACTATGTTTAACTAGTGCCCCAGGTAATTCTGATGATTAGCCAAGTTTGAGAAACATTGCCCAGGTAGGCTGTAAAGAACTATATCAGAGTGTGTTGCTTGACACCTGTCTTAGTTATCTAGTTCTCCTATAACAGAAATACCACAAGTAGATGGCTTTTTAACAAATAGAAATGTATTTTCTCACAGTTTAGGAGGCTACAAGTATGAATTCAGGGTGCTGGCTCTAGAGGAAGGCTTTCTGTCTGTCAGCTCTGGAGGAAGGTCCTTGTCTCTTCAGCTTCTGTTCGTTGGAGATCTCTCTGTGGCTTCTATCTCTTCCCCCATCTCTGCTCTACTAGCATATTTAATTTCTTTTGTATCTTGAAAGAGATGGACTCAAGATACACCCCACCCTAAGCTTGTTCATTAACATAACAAAGACAGCCCATTCCCATATGGGATTATAATCACAGGCATAGAGAGTAGGATTTACAGCACATATTTTTTGGGGACATAATTCAGTCCATGACATTCTACCCTTTGGCCCCCCCAAAATTTATGTCCTTTACACATGCAAAACACATTCACCCCATTACATCATCCCAAAAGTCTTAAATCAACTCCAAGGCCAAAATCTCATCTTCTGCATCATCAAAATTAAATCTGGGTGAGGTTTTAGGTGTACTTCATCCTGGGACAAAATTCTTCATCTGTGAACCTGTGCAATCTAGATTACAAGTTATCTGCTTCCACAATACAATGGGAGAACAGGCACAAGGTAGACATTTCCATTACAAGTGGGAGAAATTGGAGGGAAAGAAGGGATAACAGGCACCAAAAAAAAAAAAAAACAAACCTGTTGCCGTCGAGTTGATTCCGACTCATAGTGACCCTATAGGACAGAGTAGAACTGCCCCATAGAGTTTCCAAGGAACACCTAGTGGGTTTGAACTACCGACCTTTTGGTTAACAGCCGTAGCCCTTAACCATTATACCACCAGGGTTTCCAACAGGCACCAAGCAAGTCCAAAACCCAGCAGAAGACATTATGTTAGCTCTCAAGGCTTGAAAATAATCCTCTGTTCTCTTAGACCATCTAGGTAATGGCCCTGCCCTCCGGACAGGGCCATGACCTCTGGATTCTGGGTGTAGGTCCCTTGGCCCTGGGCCTCAGCTCCACCTTCCAGGTCCACTGGGATGGCAACTGTGGTCCCTCAGCTTTGGATAGCCCCATTCTCCTGGTCCTTCTGAGTGGCAACAAGATACACCCTACACTAATCCTACTTCATTAACATAACAAAGACAGCTCATTCCCAAATGGGATTATAACCACAGGCATAGAGGTTAGGTGGGCATAATTGAATCCATAACAATACCCCGTATGAACCATCTGGGATTCTTATGTACCCTTTGTATACTAGGAAACATTGTTATTACCATTTAGTATGTGGGTCCTATGGACACTTTAAAAATATATTTTTAAGTAATTTTAAAAGTAATTTTCAGTAGTGAAAATAAAGGGATAATGAAGAATAACTTTATTAGAAAATTTCATATGAATTTGAACATAGGAAAACCGTGTTTCCAAGTTATCCTGGCTTTGAAGGCCTATGTATCTGAAATGGGCAGCCTCCTTTGAATACAGCTAAGTGCTTATCAACTGTCATGCATCAACCTAGAACATACCATCTTAGAAAAAGTGGTTCTAGATTTCAAACACCGGGTTCTAGCTTATTATTACTTACACATCTTCTTGCATTTGCAACCTGCATCATCAAAATGCAGTACTGATTCCATATTTCAAATATACCTCTGATAGATTCTGTCATTAAAAACCAGAACCAATTGTTGTTGAGTCGATTTCAACTCACGGATACCCCATGTATGTCAGAATAGAACTGTGCTCCATAGGGTTTTCAGTGACTGATTTTTCAGAAGTAAATTGCCAAGCTTTTTTTCTGAGCCACCTGTGGGTGGACTGAAACCTCCAATCTTTCAGTTAGTAGCCCAGCATTTTAACTGTTTGCATCACCCAGGGACTCTGATTCTATCATTACCTGACATCCATTGCCAGTGAGTCGATTCCAACTCACAGTGACCCTATAGGACAGAGTAGAGCTACCCTATAGGATTTGCAAGGCTGTGATCTTTACTGAAGCTGACTGCCACATCTTTGTCCCTTGGAGCAACTTCTGGTTTGAACCATCAACCTTTTGGTTAGCAGCCCAGCACTTAACCACTGTGCGACCAGGGCTCCTGATTCCTGCACTTCATCGTCAAATTGCAGTACTTTTGAAAACTTAAGTGGCTCATAATTCTGTCAAGAGGATGACCATCTTGTTTGCTCTGTAACTGCAAAAAAAAAATTTATTTATACAATTGTAAACACCTATTAAAATAATGCAATGAGTTTTTTCATGTCTGCATTATCTTTTTTCCTTACAATCACCATTGTGATTTTGTTGTATTATGTTCAGTGAAAGCTTTAAAAAAAAAAAAAAAAGCTATAAAGTGGAGTCTCCAAACTTACGTAACTTCTTGAAAGCAGATACGGTACTTTGCGTAGTGCAAACAGAAGGATGACATGACAGTGACGATTTATTTCACTATTGCATCATTCTAGGTGATTATATTGTGACTTTAGTTATTTTTAATGTAGTTGAGAGTAACTGATGAATAATGATGAAGTAATTTCTATGATAAAATAGTGAAATGCTCAAGATATAGAAAAGTAAGTTGATTAAGATCCTATAATGTATCTTAGATTTATAAAAGGATCCCATGAAACACATGAAATTTGTTAGAATGAGTTTTATTCTGTTTACAAGACAAAACTGTTTGTTCTTTGGAAGACATCTAAAAAAGAATAAAAGCCATGAAATAAAATTACTCAAAAAAAGCAACTCAAAATTTAAAATTGGGCCCATAGGACCCTGATGGTATACAGAGGGTTAAAGAGCAGATACTTGAGCCCTGTCTCAAGCGTTCTGTTTCAGTTTCTGGGGCTAGGACTCAGGAATCTGTGTGATTAACAAGATTTCCACATTATTTGGATATACTTTAAAGTTGAAAAACCACAGTTTTAGGACCTTAAGATGGTTTTAAATTTTCTACCATATGGTAATACTTTAGGCCTTAATGAGCATTTCATTCACTGTCTGTGCCATTGAAAAAGGTTTTGTAACATTTTTCATTTTACAATAATTGAAGCTAACTAGGTTACCTCTGTGTTTAAATAAGGGAATAATTTGATATGCTGCATTCATATGGAAATGATTTATGGGACAAAAATATTCAACCCCTTTGCTATTAAAGGTAGAGAAATATAGCCAGTAGTAGCAGACATTTAAAGTAAAAATGTATCCATAGATTTTTACCTGATAGAAAAGATTTTTTGATGTTTCAGTATATCATAGTTGAACTGAGATTCTGGAAACTAGAACTTGGGTCTTTTTATTCTTACCACTGTATTTTTGACCAGGGAACTACTCCTCTGTTGTATACTGTCGACTTCTTATTGTAAGTAATAAAAGCTACTTTCCATGTGCTGATGTGTGTTCAGGTGCTGATTGGAGGACTTCATGCTTATGGAGCAATCTGTATTAATTATTAGTTTTCCTTTTTCTAAGGGCCTCCTGGCAACCTGAGAGTACGTTGCAAATTTGCCCTGTTGCAACTCAGATTTGGTGTAGCAAAGCAGGGTCAAGGTTCATCCATGTTACAGCATGTATTAGAACATCTTTTCTTTTTATGGCTGAGTAGTATTCCATTGTATGTATGTACCACATTTTGTTGGTCCATTCATCTATTGATGGACATCTGGGTTGTTCCACCTTTTGGCTATTGTGGGTGGTACGACAATGAACATTGTTGTACATGTGTGTGTCTGCATCACTGCTTTCAAGTCTCTTGGATGTATATCTATGAGTGGAAGGTCAACACAATTTGAACAAACCTGAAACAAAATATTTTTCTTACAATACTTAAATAGAAAATAAATTTGGGTGTTATTTAAAAAAAAAACTTGAAAAGCCCATTTCTCTTCAAGGGCTGGAGTTGGTGAGTATGGATGGCCTGGAAGAGTTTTCAGACATCTTCAGTTATTATTTGTTTCAAGAAGGGTTTCTATGGGGGAAAAAGGTTAGAAGACCACTGATTGAGTTCATCCAGTTCATTTTTCATGAAGAATATGGGGCTTTGTAGTTGGCCAGTGTCAGAACCAAAAATAGAAACCAGTACTATACTACCAATCAACATTCTTTCCAGTACATTTAAGATGATTTTTATTTATAGAAGTCTGATTTACATGTAGTTTTTTTCTTTTCTGTTTTTATTTTTTAGGAGCCTATCAAGTGGATAAATTCAGAGCAAAAAACTTCCCGCCCCCTTCCAGGGAATTTATAAATGACAGAATCAACAGATAGGATATAAGTATGATATTGATAAAATGGTTGAGAGTTTAAATAAAGTATAAACAAACATATTTAAGGGGAAGGCTTCTAGGAGAACTGGTACTGTTGGGACACTGAGAAGATATTCCACTGTTTTCCTGGATTATTAAAATTAAGCCATATTTGATTATGATCTCTCAGTTTGTGTTTTATTCATAAATCTAGATCCTGTTTTTCTCTTAAATGTATCAGACCACTTTTATTCAGCATTACAGTTGAGTTTCTAGCCAGGGCAGTTAGCCGAGAAAAAGATGTAAAAGTCATTTCCAAATTGACTGTGTTTTGTATATAGAAAATCCTAAAGAATTCACCAAAAAACTATTAGAGCTAATAAATAAATGAGTTCAGAAGGTTGCCGGATACAAGATCAGTATACAAAATGAGTTTTATTTCCTTACACTGGCAATGAACAATCTAAACATGAAATTAAGAGAACAGTTCCATTTATAATAGCATCAAAAGAATAACAGATTTAGGAATAAAAAAGTGTTAAAGGGTTGTACACAAAAAAATTGCAAAACATCATTGAAGGAAATTAAAGAGGACCTACATAAATGCAAAGAAATCTCCTATTCATGGAAAATATAATATTGTTAAGATGACAGTATCTCCAAATTGATCTACAGATTCAGTGCCCTCCCTGTCAAAATCCCAGCTACCTCTTTTGCAGAAATTGACAGGCTGTTCCTAAAATTTGTATGGAAGTTTAAGAGACTCAGGATACAGAAAACAATCTTGAAAAAGAGCAAAGTAAGATTCACACTTTCTGATTTCAAACCTTACACAAAGCTGCTGTATCAAGACTGTGTCGTACTGGCCCAAGGATTGGATTGAAAAACCAAACCGATCCTGTTGCCGTTGAGTTGATTCCACATAAACCCATACATTTATGGTCAGTTGATTTTTGACAAGGTTGCCAAGACAGTTCAATGGGGAGAAAAACAGTTTTTTCGCAGATGGTGCTAGGACAACTGGATAGCCACATGCAGAGAATGAAATTGAACGATGATCTCAGCATAAACAAGTAAAAATAGATCATAGACTGAAAATGCGAGAACTAAAGCTCTTTGAAACTTTGGAAGAGAACATAGATGTAAATCTTTATGGTATTAGATTAGGCAGTGGTTTCTTAGATATGACACTTAAAGCACAGATAACCAAATCAAAAATAGATGAAATGAACGTCATCAAAATTGAAAACTTTTGGACTAAATGAGAAGGCAATGTGCAGAAAAAGAGATTTGTATCCAGAATATATAAAGAAGTCTTACAACTCAAAGTTAAAAAAGCCCAATTTAAAGAAGTTTTGAATAGCAGTTTATCCAAAGAATATATACATATGGCTCATTAAGGAAATGCAAGTAAAAACCACGGTAAGATAACTAGTTCTTAGCTACTAGAATGGCTATAATCAAAAAAAAAAAAAAAAAGGAAAAAGTTTTGGCAAGAATATGGAGAAATTGGAGCCCTCATGTATTGCTGGTGGAAACGTAAAATGTCGCAGCCGCTTTGGAAACCATTTTGGCAGTTCCTCGGAAGGTTAATCATAGAGTTACAAAATGACCCAGCAATTCCACTCCTAGGTATATACCCAAGATAATTAAAAACATGTTTACACAAAGCTTGTATACAAATGTTCATTGGCATTATTAGCATTATTCCTAATAGCCGAAAAGTGGAAACAACACAAAATGTCCATCAGCTGATGGATAGGTAAACAAAATGTCATGCGTATATTACTCAGCCATAAAAAGGAATGAAGTACGTGCTACAGCACGGAGGGACCTTACACACATGATGCTGAGTGAGAGGAGGCAGACAGAAGGCCACGTGTGATTCCATTCATACGAAATGTCCAGAATAGGCAAACTTATAGACAGAAAATAGTTTAGTTGTTGCTGGGATCTGCGGGGAGAGGGGAATAGAGAGTAAAGGTTAATGAGTATGGGGTTTCTTTTGGGGGTGTTCAGAATGTTCTGGAATTTAGATAGTGGTGATGATTGCACAGCTTTGCGAATATACTAAGCACTAAATTGTGTACTTTAAACGGGTGAATTTTTATTAACTATAGCAGTATTGAAATAACTGGGGATTGGCTAGTAAGAAGTAGAGAGAACTTTAAAGAATGCTAGAATAGCTGATTTAAAAAGCAGCCACTCACTACTCCTATGGCTGTTTTAGAGGGCCCAAGGGAAAGGCTGCCTTTTTTCTGTGGCTGAGATCCATACCTCGTTGGAAAGGCACAGCCATTGCTCAGTGGATGGTGGAGAAGTCACCGAATTGCCATGCTGGTAGAACATACTGGAAAGTATTCCTTTTGGGTGCTAGGGGAATCCATCCACAGGCAGATGCCATGCCTCAGAACTCACTGCAAAGCCGTGTGGGGAAAGTCATTCATAGCAGGATGCCTTACAAGCATTCTGCTAGGAAGTCACTGGACAGAATGCTGGGGTGAGCTGCTAGGTAATATTGGCTGCTGTGCACTGCAGAAGTGGGGTGCTTGAGAACCCATTCCATACAGGAGAGATGCTAGAGAAGGAGCATGCCCAGTGCTGGAAAAGCTTTGCTGTCTACAGGAGCCTGGCTAGAGTATAACCCTTCTCCTCCAACTACCTCTACTGATAAAGCTTAATATCTTGCCAGCTGGCAAAAAAGAAATATTTGAAGGACCCATCTCCATTTTTGCAGCCAAGAAGGGGTGGATTGGGAGCCGGGAGGCAATAAATGTATAGCTGATTCAATCTGTGTCAAAGCGTATACTAATGTAGGATAGATTCTGGTTTTTTTTGGGTTTAATGAAAGTACTCAGCATGTGTTCATGTCAAAATAGCTAGCAAAATTTCAAAGTAAGTTTTCAACGTGTCTTTGTAATACTTTCACATAATTTTTTTTTTTTTAATTACTGCAAAAAGCAGTTTATGGTCAGTGAAAAACCGAATAATGCGGAAGCTTTTAAAGTGAAAATTTATCCATTAGCCCTTTACCTAGTCACATCTGAATGTAAAACTGTTAAGCACTTGGTGTATATTAATATTTTTCTGTATATGTGTGTGGGGGGGTTGTGTATACATATATCCTAACTGATAGAGATTTTCTAGATGGATACTACACATGAGTTATTTTTTGGTTTTTGTTGTTAGAGAAGGAAGTGTATGTGCAGTGGCCCAAAGCATTATACTTAAGGACAGTCTCCTAGCACTGGCTTAGTTTGCTGAGCACTTGTGTCAGCTAGGATAAGTCACATAACCATTTACTTTGATTTCCAAAACTTGTGAAATGAGAGGAGTTTTACTTGAAGGGAAGTTTAAAATCTGTGATTGATACAGTTCAGTAGTGCTAATAGACGGTTGGGAGGTATTTGGTAATCCTTAACTATCAGTTAACTTGGCGTATGACCTAGATGTTCATATTTTTTCATGTGTAATGTAATTTAAGTGTTTCTTATTATATTAAACATTTACTATAACATATGAATATGTTGCTGGTTATATTATACTTAAATTTCCATGACATTTGAATCATAGAATTTTTTTTTTCTTTAGAAAAATTCTGCAAAAATGTCTTTGTATCCATCTCTTGAAGATCTGAAAGTAGACAAAGTAATTCAGGTATGTTTAAGTACATTTTCTTTTTTTAATTTAACATACTGTGTCATGCATTATAGTTATAAGTGAAGTGAAGCAAAAACTTAAATAGCAAATGTATTTATTAATTTTTATATTCTATAAACCTTTATTCAGTTTTATTAATTACAGACTAAAAAAGTTATAGAAAAGTTAGTAATTCTTTTTCATTTCATTATGAACTAAGGGACGTGGGACATTATTTCTTTAAAACATGATCTAAGCTCTTCAAAGCTAGCTTGATTTTATAACCAGAATTACATACAACCTATTTAAGTTGATAAAATTCTAGCCATTTAAACCTCCCTAGTTCTGGGTTGGAGTCCTGGTGGTGCCGTGGTTAAGAGTTCAGGCTGCTAACCAAAAGGTCGGCAGTTTGAATCCACCAGCCGCTCCTTAGAAACCCTATAGGGCAGTTCTCCTCTGACCTATAGGGTCGCTATGAGTTGGAGTCGACTCGATGGCAGTGAGTTTTTTAGTTCTGTGTTAATTGGTACATTTTTCCTTTGGATCTTCTGGTATGACCGTTTTTTTTTTTTTTAAATTTATTTATTTTTTTATTGTACTTCAGGTGAAGGCTTACAGAACAAATAGTTTCTCATGAAACAGTGGTACACATATTGTTTTATGACA